>NC_053026.1:109498907-109799496 GCF_003073215.2 Triticum urartu | reverse complement strand
GAAGAAGCCCTAGTCTGGACCTAAGCCGGAGACTGAGTGCTTCTACTGCAACGGGATTGGTCACTGGAAGCGGAACTGCCCAAAATATTTGGCGGATAAGAAGGATGGCAAAGTGAAAGGTATATTTGATATACATGTTATTGACGTGTACCTTACTAATGCTCATAGTAGCGCCTGGGTATTTGATACTGGTTTTGTTGCTAATATTTGCAACTCAAAACAGGGGCTATGGATTAAGCGAAGATTGGATAAGGACGAGGTGACGATGCGCGTGAGAAATGGTTCCAAAGTCGATGTGATCGTCGTCAGCACACTACCTCTACATCTACCTCCGGGATTAGTTTTAGACCTGAATAGTTGTTATTTGGTGCCAGCGTTAAGCATGAACATTATATCTGGATCTTGTTTGACGCGAGATGATTATTCATTTAAATCAGAGCATAATGGTTCTTCTATTTATATGAGTAATATCTTTTATGGTCATGCACCCTTGATGAGTGGTCTATTTTTACTAAATCTTGATAGTAGTGATACACATATTCATAGTATTGAAGCCTAAAGATATAAGTTTAATAATGACAATGCAACTTATTTGTGGTACTGCCGTTTAGGTCATATTGGTGTAAAGCGCGGGAAAAAACTCCATGTCAATGGGCTTTTGGAATCACTTGATGCTTGCGAACCATGCCTCATGGGCAAGATGACTAAGACTTCGTTCTCCGGAACAATGGAACGAGCAACAGACTTATTGGAAATAATAATACTGATGTATGCGGTCCGATGAGTGTTGATGCTCGTGGCGGGGATCGTTATTTTTTGACCTTCACAGATGATTTGAGCAGATATGGGTATGTCTACTTGATGAAACTTAAGTCTGAAACATTTGAAAAGTTCAAAGAATTTCAGAGTGAAGTGGAAAATCATCGTAACAAGAAAATTAAGTTTCTACGATCTGATCGTGGAGGTGAATTTTTGAGTTATGAGTTTGGTCTTCATTTGAAACAATGCAGAATAGTTTCGCAACTCACGTCACCTGGAACACCACAGCGTAATTGTGTGTCCGAACGTCGTAACCACACTTTATTAGATATGGTGCGATCTATGATGTCTCTTACTGATTTACTATTATCATTTTGGGGTTATGCTTTAGAGACGGCTGCATTCACGTTAAATAGGGTACCATCGAAATCCGTTGAGATGACACCATATGAACCGTGGTTTGGCAAGAAACCCAAGTTGTCGTTTCTTAAAGTTTGGGGTTGTGATGCTTATGTGAAGAAGCTTCAACCTGATAAGCTCGAACCCAAATTGGAGAAATGTGTCTTCATAGGATACCCAAAGGAGACTGTTGGGTACACCTTCTATCACAGATCCGAAGGCAAGATATTCGTTGCTAAGAATGGATCCTTTCTAGAGAAGGAGTTTCTCTCGAAAGAAGTGAGTGGGAGGAAAGTAGAACTTGATGAGGTAACTGTACCTACTCCCTCATTGGAAAGTAGTTCATCACAGAAATCAGTTCCAGTGATTCCTACACCAATTAGTGAGGAAGCTAATGATGATGATCATGAAACTTCTGACTAGTTACTACCAAACCTCGTAGGTCAACCAGAGTAAGATGCACACCAGAGTGGTACGGTAATCCTGTTCTGGAAGTTATGTTACTTGACCATGACGAACGTACGAACTATGAGGAAGCGATGATGAGCCCAGATTCCGCAAAATGGCTTGAGGCCATGAAATTTGAGATTGGATCCATGTATGAGAACAAAGTGTGGACTTTGGTTGACTTTCCCGATGATCGGCAAGCCATAGAGAATAAATGGATCTTCAAGAAGAAGATTAACGCTGACGGTAATGTTACTGTCTACAAAGCTCGACTTGTCGCGAAAGGTTTTCGACAAGTCCAAGGAGTGGACTACGATGAGACCTTCTCACCCGTAGCAATGCTTAAGTCCGTCCGAATCATGTTAGCAATTGCCGCATTTTATGATTATGAAATTTGGCAAATGGGTGTCAAAACTGCATTCCTTAATGGATATCTTAAAGAAGATTTGTATATGATGCAACCAGAAGGTTTTGTCGATCCAAAAGGTGTACAAAGTGTGTAAGCTCCAGCGATCCATTTATGGACTGGTGCAAGCATCTCGGAGTTGGAATATACGCTTTGATAGTGTGGCCGAAGCATATGGTTTTATACAGACTTTTGGAGAAGCCTGTATTTACAAGAAAGTGAGTGGGAGCTCTGTAGCATTTCTGATATTATATGTGGATGACATATTGTTGATTGGAAATGATACTAAATTTCTGAATAACATAAAAGGATACTTGAATAAGAATTTTTCGATGAAAGATCTCAGTGAAGCTGCTTATATATTGGGCATCAAGATCTATAGAACTAGATCAAGACGCTTAATTGGACTTTCACAAAGCACATACCTTGATAAAGTTTTGGAGAAGTTCAAAATGGATCAAGCAAAGAAAGGGTTCTTGCCTATGTTACAAGGTGTGAAGTTGAGTCAGACTGAATGCCCGACCACTGCAGAAGATAGAGAGAAAATGAAAGTCATTCCCTATGCTTCGGCCATAGGTTCTATCATGTATGCAATGCTGTGTACCAGACCTGATGTGTGCCTTGCTATTAGTTTAGCAGGGAGGTACCAAAGTAATCCAGGAGTGGATCACTGGACAGCGGTCAAGAACATCTTGAAATACCTGAAAAGGACTAAGGATATGTTTCTCGTTTATGAGGTGACAAAGAGCTCATCGTAAACGGTTACGTCGATGCAAGCTTTGACACTGATCCGGATGACTCTAAGTCACAAACCGGATACGTATTTTTATTGAATGGTGGAGCTGTCAGTTGGTGCATTTCTAAGCAAAGCGTCGTGGCAGGATCGACGTGCGAAGCGGAGTACATAGCTGCTTTGAAAGCAGCAAATGAAGGAGTCTGGATGAAGGAGTTCATATCCGATCTAGGTGTCATACCTAGTGCATCGGGACCAATGAAAATCTTTTGTGACAATACTGGTGCAATTGCCTTGGCAAAGAAATCCAGATTTCACAAGAGAACCAAGCACATCAAGAGACGCTTCAATTCCATCCGCGATCAAGTTAAGGAGGGAGACATAGAGATTTGCAAGATAACTACAGATCTGAATGTTGTAGACCCGTTGACTAAGCCTCTCTCATGAGAAAAACATGATCAACACCAAGACTCCATGGGTGTTAAAATCATTACAATGCAATCTAGATTGTTGATTCTAGTGCAAGTGGGAGACTGAAGGAAATATGCCCTAGAGGCAATAATAAAGTTGTTATTTATATTTCCTTATATCATGCTAAATGTTTATTATTCATGCTAGAATTGTATTAACTGGAAACTTAGTACATGTGTGAATACATAGAAAAACAGAGTGTCACTAGTATGCCTCTACTTGACTAGCTCGTTAATCAAAGATGGTAAAGTCTCCTGGCCATAGACATAAGTTGTCATTTGATGAACGGGATCACATCATTAGAGAATGATGTGATTGACATGACCCATCCGTTAGCTTAGCACTATGATCATTTAGTTTATTGCTATTGCTTTCTTCATAACTTATACATGTTCCTATGACTATGAGATTATGCAACTCCCGAATACCGGAGAAACACTTCGTATGCTATCAAACGTCACAATGTAACTGGGTGATTATAAAGATGCTCTACAGGTGTCTCCGATGGTGTTTGTTGAGTTGGCATAGATTGATATTAGGATTTGTCACTCTGATTGTCAGAGAGGTATCTCTGGGCCCTCTCGGTAATGCACATCACTATAAGCACTACTAGGGAAAAGCCTAGCAGCAGCGCGGGTTTTGGGTGTATCAGTAGCGCGGGTGCGATATGGCGCCACATCTAACTTGTTGCAGTAGCACGTGTTTGAAAGAACATGTGGTGCCCCCATGTTTGGTTTTGGTAATTGATGACAATCTCTATGGACTAATGGTTGCCTTGAGTTATATTTGAAGGTTTTGTCCATAGGCTTTTCTTGGAGTACATGTGTTGGTTTCAAGGAGAGTTGGTGTCGACCAAGGTGCTATTCAAGGAATTATCCAAAGATTGGTCATGTGAGTGTTGAGCTTATTGCAAGAATGTCTTGAAGAAGAAGATTGTGTGATCATTCATGTCTACCTTCAAGACATCATCCAAATGAAGAGAATTGGAAAGATTCAAGGTTGATCAAGATTAAGTCAAGAATCAAGTTGATTAACACACAAAGCATACAAGATGTACTGAGGGATCAAGTGATCCCATGGTATGGTAAGCATTGTCCATTACGCTTTGTTTTCTAACCCATGGTTTTCGTGAGAGTTCTTTGTGGGGTTAGGTTGCGATGTGCAAGTTCAAGTGGAGCATCACGAAGAGATCAAATGCTTGAAGCTTGCCGTCCATTGTGGTGACAATGGACTTGTGAAGATGTGCGGAAGAGTGGCTCACCCATAGTGGAGTATGGGGGAGCAATCAACTAGTCTTCATCGAGCCAACACAATCAAGAAAGGTGGTCCAACTTGACCAAGTCAAGATCGTCATCATCTAGCTCAAGTGGACCATGTGCAAGGCAAAGTTTTGCCCTTGATAGGTTTTCTATTTTACCGGTCTCATGATGGTAGTTGGGAGACCGGGTTATAGGATCGATTGCCGTACTATCAAGGGGGGCTCTCGATGAGTAGTTTCATCGTATCATTCATAGAGAGCTCAACCATTGGATCCTTGCATCATCTTTCTTGGTTCTTGTTTGGTTCTCTTTGTGAGTCTTAGAGCTTATGGTCATCTTAATGACAAGCTCGAGTTCATCAAAAACGGAGTTCACATGCATCTTCTATGATTTTTTCGATGTTGGACGTTTTGCCGGTTCTTCTCGGTTGGAGGTTTCACTCCTCTATTTGTTAGGCATACCTCCCCTGCCTCTTCTTACTATAACCAGTCGTCGTGTATCCAACAAGCTTGAGTTTTCTCAATTCGGAGCTCATATGCAGAAGTTATGGCAGTTCTGGTTTTCCGTGGAGTATACTTGCTTTCATGGAAGTGGCATAAGGATGGCGCCAGCGGTAGTACCGCTGGGCCGGAGCGGCAGTACCTCGAGACGTGGTTTTCTCGTGTCGGGTTCAGCGGCAGTAGGAGCGATAGTACCGCTCATGTGCGGTACTACCGCGGCTACCACCGCCCCTAGTGCCGCTCAATGGCCCTCCTCCCTGTTCCTTCTCCCTGTGCTCGTGGTAGGCGTTGTGCGCTGTCCCAGCGGTAGTACCGCTAGGCCAAGTGGCAGTACCGCTGCGGCCAACGGCAGTACCGCTGGCTCCAGCGGTAGTGCCGCTCATACGGCTCTGCCTCGCCCTCCGTTTTTGCTCCGCTCTCCGTGTTCTACCGCCCGGGCGGTAGTACCGCTCCCCTGAGCGGTAGTACCGCTCGTGCGCGGACTGAGCACATAATGGTTGGATTTGGGAGCTCCTATAAAAGGGGGTCTTCTTCCCCATTCAACTGTATCCTTTGAGCTCGTGTTCTTCCCCCATTGTTGACCTTCTTCGAGCTTGCTAACTCTCAATCCCTCCATGGATTCTTGCTAGTTTTTGAGGGAAAAGAGAGAGGAGATCTAGATCCACATTTCCACCAATCACTTTCTCCTCTATGTGAGGGGAACCCCTTGGATCTAGATCTTGGAGTTCTTGGTGTTCTCTTTCTTGTTCTTCCTCTCATTTTCCTCCCTAGCATTAGTTGCTTCGGTGGGATTTGAGAGAGAAGGACTTGGGCACTTCGTGTGCCCTTGCCATTGCATTTGGTGCATCGGTTTGAGTTCTCCACGGTGATACGTGGAAGTTACAAGTTGAGAAGCTTATTACTCTTGGGTGCTTGGTACCCTTGAGCTTGTTCCTCTTGGGTGCTTGGGCGCCCTAGACGGTTGTTGGTGTTCGGAGCTCAATCATTATGGTGTAAAGCTCCGGGCAAGCATCGGGGTCTCCAATTAGGTTGTGGACATCGCCCCGAGCAATTTGACGGGTTCCAGTGACCGCCCCCAAGGGTTGCCAAAGTGTACGGGTTCGGTGACCGCCCTCAAGGGTTGCCATTTGTACGGGTTCGGTGACCGCCCTCAAGGGTCCCTTAGTGGAATCACGGCATCTTGCATTGTGCGAGGGCGTGAGGAGATTACGGTGGCCCTAGTGGCTTCTTGGGGAGCATTGTGCCTCCACACCGCTCCAAACGGATATTAGCATCCGCAAGGGTGTGAACTTCGGGATACATCGTCGTATATGTGTGCCTCGGTTATCTCTTACCCGATCCCTTTACTTATGCACTTTACTTTGTGATAGCCATATTGTTTCTTGTCATATATCTTGCTATCACTTAGTTGTTTATCTTGCTTAGCATAAGTTGTTGGTGCACATAGGTGAGCCTAGTTGTTGTAGGTTTTGTGCTTGTCAAATTAACCGCTAGGTTTATTCCACATTTGTTCAAGCCTAAACCGTAAATATTTTAAAGCGCCTATTCACCCCCTATAGGCGACATCCAAGATCTTTCAGTGTTGACACACTCTACTGCTATACATGGTTAGCTGTAGCGTGCGTTGTAGACAGTGCTACTGCTAATTATCTGTAGCGGGTCTTATACCCCGCGCTACTGCTATTACTTTCAAAAAAAATCTCGATCCCGTGCGTGTTGTCAATGGCAGCACTGGTTCGATCTAGCGACGGTTGGCATCGCCGGAGGCATGAATGGACAACAGAAGACCAGATCCGGTGGTGGCTGTTGGGGAGGGCCCGTTTCTATGGCAGAGCCAGGCTGCAGCGTGGGGCTCCTCTTCCCGACCATGCCAGATAGCTCTGGGTCATCGATGGCGACGACTTGCACGGGCATGTACATGGGAGGGTGAGTCAAACCACAGGGAGAGAGAGAAAAGGAAAACCGAGGGAGAGAGGAAGGTGATGGCGGGAGCAGCGGAGCTAGTCACCGGTGGTGAGGTGCTCTGATGTGGTGACGCGGGGCGGCGGCCTCCTAGACGTCGGTGGAAGCTCGGCGAGCTCCTAGACGCCGATGGCGCGAGGCGGCGGCCTCTTTCGGCGCCACGGAGGAGGGGCGCATGGGCAAGAGGTCCATGTGAGAGCGTATGGAAAGTGAGAGGAGAGAGTGGCGGAAGAGAGGAGGGATTTGGGGGAGGAGATGGGGATTGGGCCGAGGATATGGCGACTTCACCTACCTCGTACTTAGTTGTAGCGAGGGGTATAAAACCATGCTACTACTATCAACTTAGTTGTAGCGCGGGTTTATACCCCTCGCTACTACTATGGCATGTCTCAGGGGGCACGGTAGAGACCGCTTAGTAGTAGCGAGGGTTAAAAACCCGCGCTACTACTATCAACTTAGTAGTAGCGAGGGGTAAAAACCCGCGCTACTAGTAAGTAGCAGTAGTGAGGGGTATAAACCCTCGCTACTAGTAAGCGTCTGCCTATAAGCTTTTCCCTAGTAGTGAAGCCTTGCAAGCCTTGTGACTAATGAGTTAGTTACAAGATGTTGCATTACGAAACGAGTAAAGAGACTTGCCGGTAACGAGATTGAACTAGGTATGATGATACCGATGATCGAATCTCGGGCAAGTAACATACCGATGACAAAGGGAACAACGTATGTTGTTATGCGGTTTGGCTGATAAAGATCTTCGTAGAATATGTAGGAACCAATATGAGCATCCAGGTTCCGCTATTGGTTATTGACCGGAGATGAGTCTCAGTCATGTATACATAGTTCTCGAACCCGTAGGGTCCGCACGCTTAACGTTAGATGACGATATGTATTGTGAGTTATGTGATTTGATGTACCGAAGGTTGTTCGGAGTCCCGGATGTGATCACGGACATGACGAGGAGTCTCAAAATGGTCGAGACATGAAGATTGATATATTGGAAGGTTATGCTTGGACACCGGAAAGGTTTCGGATAGGTTCGGGCATTTTACGGAGTACCGACGGGTTACCGAAACCCCGTGGGGGGTTAATGGGCCTTCATGGGCTTTAGTGGAAGAGAGAGGAGGCGGCCAAGAGGAGGGGCGCCCCCCCCCAAGCCCAATCCGAATTGGGGAGGGGGCCCGGGCCCCCTTTCCTTCTTCCCCTCTTCCCTTTCCTTCCCCCTCCTAGTTGGACTAGGAAAGGGGGAACCTACTCCTAGTAGGAGTAGGATTCCCCCCTTGGGGCGTGCCCTATGAGGCCGGCTGGCCCCCTCCTCCACTCCTTTATATATGGGGGAGGGGGGCACCCCTTAGACACACAAGTTGATTTCTTAGCCGTGTGCGGTGCCCCCCTCCACAGATTTCCACCTCGGTCATGTTGTCGCAGTGCTTAGGCGAAGCCCTGCGTCGGTAACTTCATCATCACCGTCAACACACCGTCGTGCTGACGAAACTCTCCCTCGGCCTCAGCTGGATCTAGAGTTCGAGGGATGTCACCGAGCTGAACGTGTGCAGATCGCGGAGGTGCCGTGCGTTCGGTACTTGATCGGTTGGATCGTGAAGACGCTCGACTACATCAACCGCGTTACTTAACGCTTCCGCTTTTGGTCTACGAGGGTACGTAGACACACTCTCCCGTCTCGTTGCTATGCATCTCCTAGATAGATCTTGCGTTATCGTAGGATTTTTTTGAAATACCGCGTTCCCCGACACGGAGATCATCCCATGCCACTACAAGATTTTTCAACAATATAGTTCGCTCTCAAATAAAAACCTAGTTCACTCGCTAAAGCATCCATGACTGTCCCCCCCCCCCCCCCCGTTGAGCGTTTGAAAAAAAGGTTGTTTCTATGTAAATATGTTTGCACTTCCATTATATTTGGTTCTTTCCATTTACATCACATAGAAGTAATTATGTTCATTGTTAATATGTATAGAACTA
Source organism: Triticum urartu (assembly GCF_003073215.2). Taxonomy (NCBI): domain Eukaryota; kingdom Viridiplantae; phylum Streptophyta; class Magnoliopsida; order Poales; family Poaceae; genus Triticum; species Triticum urartu. The sequence goes on along the minus strand of NC_053026.1, from coordinate 109,790,583 downwards.
GTTTAACTCCGCCTATATTGTCTCAACATAGCAGGTCCCAAGCCCGGGTAAAGAAGGAGGGTTGTGATAGGCCTGGCGAGCCGACGTAAAAAATCATCCACTCTTATGGAGATGAAACCCAAAAGATTTGTTGGGGTAGCACCAATTTAAAAGAAGCTTGTCCAACATCGTCTAAAATGGTTTGGGCATATTCAGCGCATGCCTCCAGAAACTCTAGTGCATAGTGGATGGCTAAAGCGTGCGGAGAATGTCAAGAGAGGGCGGGGTAGATCGAATTTGACATAGGAGGAGTCCGTTAAGAGAGACCTGAAGGATTGGAGTATCACCAAAGAGCTAGCTATGGACAGGGGTGCGTGGAAGCTTGCTATCCATGTGCCAGAGCCAGGAGTTGATTGCGAGATTTTATGAGTTTCACCTCTAGCCTACCCCAACTTGTTTGGGACTAAAGGCTTTGTTGTTGTTATTGTTGTTAATATGTATAGAACTAGTTTGATTTTGCTTCAAACTTTTTTGTGTTTTATAGTTCGCTCCAACTTAATTTATTTTCATCCTCTGCTACTGGCAGCGGCGAGGAGGGTTTGCATTGGAGATGGGTAGTATGCGATGGATATAACAACCCAAGTACACAACAACACCCATGGTGGGAAACGGGAAGGGTCGGATTTAATAGATGAACTCAGATCGGTCAAATAAAGCAACTGGTCAATGACAAATATTGGCCTATTTTTTCCACGGGAACACAATATCACAGAGCAGTCATTTTTACACCGGTCTCTGATAAGCATGCTACCAAGCCCCAAAGAGCTCATAACTGACGCGCCCGAGAATGCTTGATGCCTGGCCAGTGGCGTGTCAGTGATGAGGGCCAGTGTTGTCTGCACGTGTAGCAGTGAGCTGCGCCGTAGTTGCATCGGTTTCCATGAACTGGAGGTGTGTCTTGATAGTGTCCAAGGTTATAGTCACAATCATGGCCGCACCGACATGCTTCGGCATGACCATGAGGGAATGAGCTCTCGGAACAGACGCGGCTCGTGATGCGCCATGTCGCAGGACACCCACCATAGTGCGATTGGACAACATAGGCGATGATGGATAGGCCGCAGTCGTGGTACATGTCGTGGACACCGTTAGCAAGGAGGATCTTCTTGATGGACTCGGTGTCGCCGATGTAGCGGCATGCGGTGGAGTTCAAGACTATGGTCACCGGATGATGACATCGACAAAATCCACATGATCTGCGCGATGACAGGGTAGAGACGCCCGCTGCAATGGAGGCGACAACCGACGCTACAGGCTCTGAGACGCCGAACTGGATGGTGGAGGATCCAACCAAGTTCTTGGAGTCCTCGATACCTAGCGTATGCGGTATGGCACGACGCGGGGATGATGGGGGCATCCTTGCTGCCCTACCCATGTGTGGGTATACTCGGAAGAGAGGGACAAAAAGAAACAAGGGATGTGGAAGGTTGGCAGCGGAGGCTACGGAGGTGAAAGCGAGAACGACTAGGTCAGAGAGGGAGAAGGAAGAAGCTACGGGGTAGAGGCGGCGGCGCTTGGGCGCTTCGAGCGGTAGGGTAGGAAAGGTGAAGGATTAAGGCGCGTGGGATGATGGGTTTTTGTTTGTGTTTGCGATTTTTTTACCGAAGGTTTTCTTTGTTTTGTCAGAGTGGTACGCGGAAGGGGATGAAAAGAAAAATGACTACATCGTACGTACAAACATCAACTCCCTTTTACATTAAAAAAACATCTACTCTTTTTTTATATACTCCCTCATATCCATATTAATTAACAAACATTTCTATTAATTTGTTGGAGATGTTCTAACCCGGGGCCCCGACTATAAAGATCATACTAATAATCTCATTTTTTTTAGATTCATTCCTTTACCTAACTTATTATTGTCTATTATTTCAAAATAAAACGAGAATTGTAAATAGTGTATTCCTTTACTTAATTAGACAAATCGAATACCTGATAGAGGGTAAACATCAAGATGAAAGGTTTAAAGTTTAAAAGCTCCATTTGCAACAATAAAAGCTCATTTACCTATCCGACGGCTACGGGAGTCTGAGTGGCTTTATTATATAACCATGTTTGGATTGAAGTTGTGTGTATAGCTGAGACCTTCTTCCAATTTTAAGTTAAATTTGCAGTCATATGATTTGGAGAGAGAATGCAAAGAACGACAATCAAACACATAGCAGGCAACTTTTTCAATAGATAAGGCGATTGGTGTTGTGTCGACAAAGTCCAGATTGAAGTAAGAAATAGAGCAACGGGCACACGAAATTAAAATTTTGTACTGCATCATATGCGAGACCTTCTAAGATCTGACTGCTGCTGCACTATATGAACATGACCAACTAGAAAGAGGAGGTTAGGGATGACCTTATAAGTGGGGTGGCTTCGTCTTGCACATGAGAGGCATCTCACAAACGGAGGATAACACAACGGAACCGGGGACCTGGAGGAAGACCAGTCGGCCGCATGATGGAGAGCGATCCACATTGGCGTCGAGACTCGCAATTGGAGCCCTCGCGGGAATAGGATTGTCACGAAGCGGCGAACTCGCAATAGGAAGAAGGAAAACAGGGATTTCTCCATGCGTGTGCGTCTAGGTCGATGCCTCCTTATGGTCTGGGCCATGGGCTCCTTGCGAACCCTGGAGGGGGCCCTAGATTTCGCGGGCTTGGGTTGACCACGGAGGAGGTTGTAGGTCATCATCATATTCACCGAGTGCAAGATCCCGGGCGGCGTATTCGTGAAGGTATGCCACCATGTCGCCTGTTCCACACGCCTTCGCCAGCAAATCAGCGTCGAGGCCAACAGAGCATCGTTGGTGCAGCTGAGCAAGTATTGATTGTCTACAAGTTTTTCCTATTTACAAGGTAATTGACTTTTTTTGCTTGTTTCGCAGTGTTTAAGTGAGTACTTCTTCGTGATGCTCCAAGACGCCTCCGCCCTCCCCAAATTTCCATCGCCAATCCAGGAATAGTAGTATCCCAGAGAAGGAGAACAACTCTTACTTCTTCACCTCTTACCTCTTATATAATCGGTAACAAAACATATGCATGGTCAGTAGGTTTTTTTTTTGGTATTTGTAGTTGTGTACTCCATTGCATCATCGGCATTTCATCCGGTTGCCTAATTTTGGATGTAGCAAGAATGATGATCATGCTCCTCTACCATCTTCAATTTAAATTACTCCTGAAATGTTGGTTTATGGTTTAAAGGACATTGGAAATTGAAGGTTAGCTTCAAGTGCTAGAATGAGTATTAAGTACTTCCTCCGTCCGAAAAAGCTTGTCCCTCAAATGGATGTATCTAGCATCAAGTTAGTTCTAGATACATCCATTTGAGGGACAAGCTTGGGACAAGTTTTTCGGACAGAGGGAGCAGTAATTTCTAAACATATTCACCCTAAAAAAATCTGAACATATTCCATGCACATGCTTTGTAATGACAATTATGGGCTCAGTCCTTGTACTCGAACATGTTTATGTAATCAATGAATTGCCCGTGAGTGGGCCGTTTTGCCTAAAGAGGGGAAAACACTAGATAAGCTAATTAAGTGAATATTAAGTTATTCACAGTTACAGCATTACAGTTGTTAGTGCGTCAGTACTTTTTGCACAGATATGTGTATGCTATCCTAAATCATGATACAAAATATCTGCCAGTTCGTTCCCAAAGTGCGTGTGGTGATCTATGTGAGAAAATGAAACTAGAAATTCAATCAAATATGATCCACCCATATTGATACATTATATATTTTTAAAAATATTTTTGTCATTTTTTCATCAATATGGTCATGTTCTAGTAAAGATAGATAAGTGACCTTACTACACACCCATGAGTGGAACTCTCACTCAAGGGTAGGGTATGGTGGGTACAACCTCCTCTTCCCAAACCCATACCCACAGAAATCTTTTATCCCCACCCACTTCAATACCCATGGGCACAAATTGACCCATGTTCATACCCATCAGGTATCCTATACCCAATGGGTATCCAATGGGTCAAATATATAGCATTTACATTTTAAAAATGTAGAGAAATGAGTCTAAGATTCAAGTGATGTGGGGCGAGCAGACTAGCACCAATGCAGTCTCCTTAGTTCGGTGGCCTCTTGGAGGCGACAATGGAGTACGCACGGCGGTTGGTGGAAGCCCGACGTAGTGGGAGACGGGGCGGGAACCCTGGATCGAGAGTTGGCCATGAATCTGGTGGCGATAAGTTGAGATTTCATCGTTTCGATGAGTCACATACACTAGTAGAAAACAAGCATTAGAAGCAGGCCCCGGAGGCAGTTATGTCTCCATGTTATGAAGCCACCTGTAATAATCTAGCAGAGATGGTTATTTCTGTGATCGAGGCGGTTAGAAATTTAGTACTGCTGGAATTTAGTCTATTTTGGGCAGCCCAATAACTATTTCAGAAATTCCTAATAAATCCTAGAGGCCCACTTAGCCCATTTGTGCAAGGCAAGGGATACTACTAAAGTTTAGTCTCACATTGCTAGTTTAGTGGGAGTTGGACCTCCTTATAAGGGAGGTTCTTTCCCTATTTGTACGAGCATGAGAACAAGAGGGATATCCACGCGCACTCCTCCTCCGCCGTCCGCCTCGCCACGCCACGCCTCTTCACGCCGCGCCGCGTGTTGCGGGAATGAGCCGAGCCGATATCTAAATTTTTACCATGCACTACGGGTATACGAAAGGTCACACGAAAGTTGAAAATATTTTTGCGAAAGTGGAGTTCAAATGCGAACGGTGCAGCCCTTCGGCTGCTGGCTGTTCGTTTCGCCTTCCGTCGCTGCCCTCTCGCCTCCTTCTCTTGCGCCTATAAAAGGGAGGTCGCTCCTCCCAGTGAGACGCACCAGAACCTCTTCCACCTCTCGCCACAAGTTCCTGAGCATTGCACTGCTGCTACGATCTTCCCCATCTCGTCTTGTGGCGTGCACCGCAGGTCGGGACAGTAGGCCTCCGAAACCGCACCTTTTGAGTCCTGTACGGGAGAAGGGTGATAAGGTTTTTGGGGAGCGCTCAGCGCAACTACTGGCTGCTTCATCACGGACGGTCCGGTCACCGACGACTACTTCCCCGACGACGACTACTTCCCCGACGTCCACGATCTCCTCGACGACATGGCAAGCGAGGACATCAACCCCAAGTCTAGCGCTTCCACTGCTGTTGTCCCGTAAGTGTTCTTGCTCTTTCTGTTAGATGTCATGACACAGTTCTTTGCTCTACTTTCCGTCCTACATGTGTTAGGTTCTACTTCATATATGCAACTTCATCTAGTGTCTGTTCCAGATGTGTTTAGTTCAAGTTCATATATGCAGATGCTCTTTACCTTCTCTCTGTCCGAACGCATGACTTGTTTTATCTCTACTATATTAGTCATGCTTTATCTAGTATTTCTGTTAATAAAATCATTCGGTAAATTGCTCATATTTCCAACAATCCAAAAACCTTATTATAGGCAATTTACCCCAAGTGGTTTTGCTGCTTCCATGAGACCTCTTATGTTTGAGGGTATCCACTATAAGAGGTGGCGCGTGAGAGCAGTCTTGTGGTTTCAAACCATGAGTAGCTATGACGCCACGCTTGGCAAGCCTGAAGGGGAGCTTGATGCCCAACAGAAACAAGCGTTTCAGAAAATGGATACTCTGTTTAAGGCTGCTCTCTTGAATGTTCTTGGTGAGAACATAGTTGATGCTTATGCGTCAATTGATAATGGAAAAGATATGTGGGACGCACTCGAGGCCAAGTTTGGGGTCTCGGATGCAGGCACTGAGCTGTACATCATGGAGCAATTCTATGATTACAGGATGACTGAAGAGCGCTCCATGGTTGAGCAAGCTCATGAGATACAGTCATTTGCTAGAGAACTTGAGCACTTCAATTGTATGCTACCGGACAAGTTTGTTGCCGGAGGTATCATCACTAAGCTTCCTCCTTCGTGGAGGAACTTTGCTACCTTACTGAAGCATAAGAGGCAGGAGTTTTCCGTTCCGGATCTCATTGGCACTCTTGATGTGGAAGAAAAGGCGAGAGCAAAAGACACACGTGCTCGAGGTATTGAGGGAGGATCTAGTGCCAATGTGGTACAGAAGCAGAACTTCCAGCCCAACAAGTTCAAGAACAAGGGCAAGTTTGATGGTAAAGCAAAGTTTGATGGGAAGAACAAGGTTGTGCAACACACGGACTTCAAGAAAAAGAATGGCGAGAAGAAAGGTGCTTGTCATGTGTGTGGGGATCCTGATCATTGGGCTCCTAGTTGCCCTAATTGCTATGACAAGCGCCATCTTGGGAAAGGCGGCAAAACCGCTAATGTTGTCATTGGAGACACTAACATGAAGGATGCTGGGTATGGTATATTTCCCACTATTCTTTCAGTATGTCATTGTGACGCCCCCGATTTAATCGTACACTAATCATACACGCAAACATGTACAATCAAGATCAGGGAATCACGGGAAGATATCACAACACAACTCTACAAATAAAATAAGTCATACAAGCATCATATTACAAGCCAGAGGGCTCGAATACAAGAGCTCGATCATAGACGAGTCAGCGGAAGCAACAATATCTGAGTACAGACATAAGTTAAACAAGTTTGCCTTAGGAAGGCTAGCACAAACTGGGATACATATCGAAAGAGGCGCAGGCCTCCTGCCTGGGATCCTCCTAAACTACTCCTGGTCGTCGTCAGCGGGCTGCACGTAGTAGTAGGCACCTCCCGAGTAGTAGTAGTCGTCATCAACGGTGGCGTCTGGCTCCTGGACTCCAACATCTGGTTGCAGCAATCGGATATAGGAAAGGGGAAAAGGGGGAGAAAAGCAACCATGAGTACTCATCCAAAGTACTCGCAAGCAAGGAGCTACACTACATAGGTATGCGTTGGTATCAAATGGAATAAGGGTATCATATGTGGACTGAACTGCAGAATGCCGGAATAAGAGGGGGATAGCTAGTCCTGTCGAAGACTACGCTTCTGGCAGCCTCTGTCTTGCAGCATGTAGAAGAGAGTAGACTGAAGTCCTCCAAGTAGCATCGCATAGCATAATCCTACCCGGCGATCCTCTCCTCGTCGCCCTATTAGAGAGTGATCACCGGTTGTATCTGGCACTTGGAAGGGTGTGTTTTATTAAGTATCCGGTTCTAGTTGTCATAAGGTCAAGGTACAACTCCAAGTCGTCCTATTACCGAAGATCACGACTATTCGAATAGATTAACTTCCCTGCAGGGGTGCACCACATAACCCAACATGCTCGATCCCATTTGGCCGGACACACTTTCCTGGGTCATGCCCGGCCTCGGAAGATCAACACGTCGCAGCCCTACCTAGGCACAACAGAGAGGTCAGCACGCCGGTCTAAATCCTATGGTGCAGGGGTCTGGGCCCATCGCCCATTGCACACCTGCACGTTGCGAGGGCGGCCGGAAGCAGACCTAGCCTAGCAGGCGTTCCAGTCCAATCCGGCGCGCGCCGCTCAGTCGCTGACGTCACGAAGGCTTCGGCTGATACCACGACGTCGAGTGCCCATAACTGTCCCCGTGTAGATGGTTAGTGCGTATAGGCCAGTGGCCAGACTCAGATCAAATACCAAGATCTTGTTAAACGTGTTAAGTATCCGCGAACGCCGACCAGGGCCAGGCCCACCTCTCTCCTAGGTGGCCTCAACCTGCCCTGTCGCTCCGCCGCAAAGTAACAGTCGAGGGCCGTCGAGAACCCAGGCCCACCTCTACCGGGATGGAGCCACCTGCCCCTTCAGCCCCCAACTCCGAACAGAACCACAAGTAATGTAACAGTGCAAAGTATATAGTATATGCCCATGATCACCTCCCGAAGTGATCACGGCTCAGTAGTATAGCATGGCAGACGGACAAGAGTGTAGGGCCACTGATGATAATCTAGCATCCTATACTAAGCATTAGGATTGCAGGTAAAGGTAACAACAGTAATAGCAAGGATAGGCTATGCATCAGGATAGGATTAACGGAAAGCAGTAACATGCTACACTACTCTAATGCAAGAAGTATAGAGAAGAGTAGGCGATATCTGGTGATCAGGGGGGGGGGGATTGCCTGGTTGCTCTGGCAAGAGAGAGGGGTCGTCAACTCCGTAGTCGTACTGGGGGTCTCCGGCAGTCTCGGGGTCTATCGGAAAGAAGTAATGGAGGAGGAACACAATAAATAACAGAGCAATCAGTGAAACAAAAAGCAAGATGTGGCATTACGTTGTGCTAGGGGTGACCTGACGCGGTGCGAGGTGATACCGGTGAAGGGGGGAAACATCCGGGAAAATATCCCCGGTGTTTCGCGTTTTCGGACAGATGAACCGGATAGGGAAAGTTGCATGTTCGCTATGCTAGGGACGTGTGGCGGACGAACGGGCTACGTATCCGGATTCGTCTCGTCGTTCTGAGAAACTTTCATGTACAAAGTATTTTCATCCGAGTTACGGATTATTTTATATTAATTTTCAAAGTTTTATTGAATTTCGAAATTTACTGGACTTAATTTAATTCGAAAAATAATAAATACTTAATTGCTATGGGTACATAGAGAAGTGTACCCAGGGATGTTCTAATAAGGGTGACAGTGGGCCTGGTCAACCGCTGACTCAACATTAACTGTTGACTTGGTCAAATAGTGAATAGTGTTTGTGGGACCCGCATGTCATTGACTGGGTTATCCCAGTCAGTGGTTTGACTGGTCAATGGGGCAAGTGGGACCCATGTGTCATAGGTACACCTTTTAACAGGGTTTTTTTATAGTTTTAGTTAAATTAGTTAACTTGCAGACCCAGAGGTCAGTGAGTGCTTAATGTTATGGTTTAGCACTAAACAAGATTAGGCCCAAACTAATACGCGACACTTCAGCATGGGCCCACGCATCGGTGCCAGATACGGTGGTTCAAACGACGGCGGCCACAGAGCGCAACGGAGGTACGCCGGCGACGTCTCCGATGACTAACTTGACGGTCGTGAGGCTCCCCGCGATGCGGGCGGAGCGGTGGATCAATCTACGGTGTCGGTGTGGCCGGGGATGGCCAGGAACTACGGCAACGTCGACGGCCGGGCGGCGACGTGGTCGCGCGTGGGCGAGCGAGCGTGCTGTGGGTGGTCGGGCGCGCGTTGGCGCGCGCCAGGTCAAGGCTAGGCGAGCAGGGGTGGCAGGGCAGAGCTCGTGCGTGCGGCGGGCGCGGGCGGCGTGAGCACGCGGAAGGCGTGCACGACACCGGCGTCTGAGAAGAAGGGAAAGCAGGGGGAAGAAGGGGAATCATGGTGGTTGCTCACATGGAGCGCAGGGGCGAGCTCAGGGCGTGTCGGGGAAGCGCTCGGGGAGGCCAGCGGGACCCTTCCGGCGAGGTCCGGCGGCCAGACTGGCCGGCAAGCGCGAGGGCGAAGCAGAGGTGCGGACGAAGAGGAGCCGTGAGGAGGAGGCTGTGGGGTGGGGCGGCCTTTGGTGCTGGCGGGTGGCTGCCTCGACGAAGCGCGGAAGACGGCGATGGGGCGGAGGAGACGTGATTCCGGCGGCGGCGGCAGTTCGATCCCCCCGATCCAATCGGGGTCAGACGAGGGGAGAGGTGGATCGAGGGAGTGGGGGGAAGTGGGGCGAACGGTTAGGGTTTCGGGAGGGAGTGGGGCGAACGGTTAGGGTTTCGGGAGGGAGTGGGGGGCCATGTAGGCCAGGCGCGGGATGGGCCGGCTGGCCAGCTGGGCCGGCCGGCTGGGCCAAGGTCCAGTTGGCCATAGGGGGCCTGTTGTTTCTCTTTTTTTTGTTTTCCTTTTTCCTTTTATGTTTCTTTTTATTTGTTATGTTTTGTACTTATCTTTAATAGCAATTAGGTTTAGTAAAATAGGAAAGTTGTCCCCGTAATTCACATTCCGAAATTAGACAATGCGTCAAAAGTTATATCCCAAAATAAAATAGTTTAACTTTTTATAATTAATAAAAGGCATTTATTAAATTGGTTATGCTGCTGTTTTAATCCCATTAGGGTATTTAAATATTCTATAAAGATGTTTTTTCTCCACCAATATCATCCACAATTTATTTGTCACATTAAGAACATTTTAGTTTTGACTTTTGGAAACTTTAATTGTTTGACTCGATTTGAATTTGAAATTTGATCTGTTCTAAACTAACGTGAGATTAACAACAGTAATCAAGGTGATGTGGCATCATTAGCAGACATTTACTATAGCTTAATTATCCGGGCATCACAGTCATTCTCCTGACTGGTTGATTGACACGGGTGCTAATGTGCATGTATGTGGTGATATTTCCATGTTTTCGTCTTATCAGACCGCAGGGACTTCAACCGTGCTGATGGGCAATGGTTCAAGTGCTTCTGTTCGTGGTGTTGGCACAGTCGATCTGAAGTTTACTTCGGGGAAGATCGTGCGGCTGAAGAACGTGCATTATGTCCCCTCCGTCAATAAAAATCTTGTTAGCGGATCTCTTCTGTGTAGAGATGGCTACAAGCTTGTCTTTGAGTCGAATAAATTTGTAATATCCAAGTATGGAACCTTTGTTGGCAAAGGCTATGAGTCAGGAGGCCTGTTTCATTTATCCTTATCAGACATTTGCAATAAATTTGTTACTCATATTTGCAACAATAGTGAATCAAATGTGTGGCATTCACGTCTTTGTCATGTTAACTTTGGTTGCATGTCGCGACTAGCGAAGTTGAACTTAATCCCTAGTTTCACCACTGTCAAGGGATCTAAGTGTCAAGTGTGCGTGCAAGCTAAGCAACCTCGTAAGTCTCACACGACTGCGGAAACGAGAAATCTTGCACCACTAGAGCTCATACATTCAGATCTATGTGAAATGAATGGTGTTTTGACAAAAGGTGGAAAGAAATATTTCATGACGTTAATTGATGACTCCACTAGATACTGCCATGTGTATCTTCTGAAATCTAAGGATGAGGCTTTGAACTTTTTCAAGATCTGTCGTGGAATTGTCACGGCAGATGTCCTCTTGCAAGGACTTAATCATGGAGCCATCGTAGCTAGGAAGCTTGAAGGGGTTAACCGGGACAAAGGACATGCGAGGTTTATACTAGTTCAACCCCTTATGGTGAAGGAAGGCCTACGTCTAGTTGGGTTGGAATTGCTTGATGTTTCGATGACCAAGGAGCGAGATACGCTATGCCCGGTTCTCGATTTGTTGTTTCTTACCCTAAGCCGCCAGCGGGTCGTCCCCTTATATACACGGGTCGACGCCCTATGGCTTATAGAGTCCTGGCCGGCTCATAAACAGTGTCTGGCTCGGTGACTAGTTACTTCTACCTTACAATACAAGTCACGCCCTCATGGCGGTTTATCACCATGGGCCATAATCGCCTATGGGCCTTTAGACCCTTTACTGAGCCGCCATCTTCACGTCTTGGTCTTGGGCTTCAGATGGGCTTCTCTTTGCGTAACCCGGCCCCTCCTGGGCGGCTTACATAAATAGTTATATCCCCAACATTAGGCCCCAGATTGATTTGAACCGGTTCATGTCAATCTTTAAAAACCTTATGAACTGGCCTTCAGTCTTCTGTTTTTTGCGGAAACTTTAACCCGCCGTGACGTCATCATCTGGATCCGGGTTAAATCTCCGTGACGTCATCTTCAATAAAACTCATATTTTATTCTGTCATATCCTCCAACGGATCTTTGCCTTTACTGACCATCCCGAAAACAGAGGCGTCGGGTTTGTTGTAAAATGATATTCCGTCTCCTCGTTTCTCGCGCCGTCTTGGTCGGCCCCTCCTTATAAATAGATGCGACCTAGGTTTTTCATTTCCTTCAGTCGTCTTCCTCCTCGCACCTCCTTCTTTGCTGCTCAAGCTCCGCCGCCGCCGCCGCCGTCGACCCCCTCGTCTTCACCGACTCAGGCCGCTGCATCACCCTGAACTTGACCAGAAAATGACGGCGACCCTCCGCAGTTCTTCCGCATCTGTGAGTTCCTCTTTTCCCCCTTCTCAGATATGCATTGAAACCGTCTTGAGTTCGTCGTCGTTCATCGCCGCCCGACGCAAAACCTCCATTAGCTCTCACCTCCAATGCCTTGTTTAGATTATACAAACAACTTAGAACTGTCGCGGAAAATGTTTGTGCTTATCCTGTATGAGAACAGATCTCATTTCCCTTGTTTTGGAAGCCTTCTGTGAGTATATGAACTTCTCTGTACTGTTTTAGATCTAGAAATATTTTCCTTTCCAAAGCATCGTTTGATCCAAAATAATGATGGCAACTTGTGAAACCTGTTTGTTCCACATTTAGCCAAAAAACTGCGTCTGTTGACTCTGTTTCAGCCATAGTAGTCCGCGTAGCCGGTTTAAGATAATACCGGCTGTCAGCACCGCTTGCCTCTGGCGACTTAAGAAAACCTTAATCATCTTTAATACCTGCAGCTGTTAAACATTATCACATAGTTACCTGCATGTCATTAGGCCCCTTCTTAAGCCGCCATCTTAAATAACCCAATAAAGTTTATTCTCTGGGTTATAATGAACCGGAAAATTTTCCTTTATCTTATTCTAGGCTTCAATTTACCCAATGGCACCCAAAGCTGTTAAACCTCCGGTTACCTGCAACTGGGTCCCATCCATTGTTACAGAGAACAAACTGTCCGAGTTTGTAAAGTCTGGCCATCTGCCCAAGAAGGATGTCATGTCTTATCGTGCTCCTGAACCGTCTGAAGAGAAACCTCAACCCAAGGAAGGGGAGGTGATCATTTTTACCGATCACATGAGCCGGGGATTTGCTCCTCCCGGTTCAAAATTCTTTAGAGACGTTCTGCATTTCTTTGAGTTAAGACCTCAAGACATCGGGCCCAATTCCGTGTCAAGTATCTGCAACTTCCAAGTTTTCTGTGAGGTCTACCTTGGAGAAGAACCCAGCCTACTTTTGTTCAGGGAGTTGTTCTATTTGAACCGGCAGAATGAGCGCGCCAATGGACCCAGTCTAGAACTTGGTGGCATCTCGATTCAGCGATGGAGAGACTGCCTTTTCCCTTATGTTGAACTGCCAAGTCATCCAAAAGATTGGAACCAAACGTGGTTCTACTGCCAGGACACTTCTTCGGCTAGTGAAAACTCGCTGCCCGGCTTCCGCGCCTTGCGCCTTGAATCCAACCACCCGCTGCCGGACAAGTTGACTGCTATCGAGCGTCTGTCACTCACCCCCACCATTAAGAAAATCAAAGCTCTTTTGGGGAATGGTTTAGATGGCATCGACCTGGTCCGAGTCTGGGTTGCTTGGCGAGTGATTCCGTTAAGCCGCCGCACCGGCTTAATGTGTACTTACTCAAGCGAAAAGGATGACCCACTGCGTCATAGTCCTGACGACTTACCAGATGATGCGGTGGAAGCTACAACCCGGTCTTTGCTGAAAGAGGGCACGGTGACTAGTAATGCCTTTGGCTTACTTCCTTTCTACAAGAAGAACCCGGCCCCTCCAGTGAGTTATTATCCTCCACAATTATCTTTATTATGTTATACCTTACCTTTACTCATAACCCTTTATCCTTATTCATAGGCAAATAGCGACTTTTGGAAGGTCAAGTATGACCATGAGGCTGCCAAACAAGCCAGAGCAGCAAAAAGAGCCGAAAGAAGAACCGCTAAGACTGGAACTTCAAAGAAGAGGAAACCCAGCGCCTCAGATATGATGAAACTGGATGATACTGAGGATGATGAAGAAGAGGTAACTCCTAATTCCTCTGACTCTTTTATCATCATGTTATTGACATTAATTCCTTTCAGGGGGATATAGGCAACAGCCAAGCTATTGAAGAGGTAACTATAATCTCCTCCGACTCAGAGGCTTTACCGAGGTTGAAAATCCGAAGAGTGACCCGGAAAGTAAGATTTTCACATCCTTTAGCTTACCAAGACCCTCAATTTCTTTTGAAGCGACAGATTTATGAGAGCCGGAGGCAGACCCAGACCAGCCAAGGCGCGGAACTCTCCTCTGGCTTACCTGATGTGACCAGGAAACGCCAGGCTGAGGTGATCTTCCGATTTACGCCTTTTTTCCTTTGGCGGGTTTCATTCATCAGCCTCTCAATTCTTCTGACTCCAATTATCAGGATATTTCACCTTCCTCCGGTGAGTCTATGTAGTCCAACATGCCAGCCTTCAAAAATGCTACCGGGTAATATGAACTTGTTGTACCTTATGCCTTATTTTACTCATATTTTTTGTATTTAACCTGTCTACCTTTTCCACAGTGTGCAAGTAAAACCCAGCAAAAGGGCAAAAAAGAATAAGCCGCCCCAAGAGCCGGTTGTGACTGAACCAGAGCTGGGCACAGCTGCTCCTGACGCCTCTGCTCACGAGCCGCCACCTCAACCATCTCATGATGTTCCTATATCTTCCTCTGACCCGCCTACTGAGCAAACCCTCAACGATTCTGGTAACCCGGAGGCTCCTAGCCCCGCCAAGGCAAATGATCCAGAAGTTGAGATTCTCAAGACTCAGTTTGTTGAGCCGGCACAGCCAACTGTACTTGCCAAGTATTCTAAAGACGAATTGGTAGAATGCCGAAAGGCCAAGCTGGACGTCACTGACTATACTCATGTGAGTATTGGAGAGATCGTCTCCGGCTATATCAATCAAGTACATAGCAGCCGTGACCTGGAAATTGACATGGTGAAGCAGATACAGCAAAAATCTGAGGTATGATTTATGCTAGCTTTCTTTAACCATACTTACTGTGCCAGCCCCCAAGTCTATTGCTTATAAGTAAATATGTTGTAGACTTTAGAAAATTTCCTAGCACTGCTTATCCGGCTTAGGAAAAAGACATTTAACCCGGTTGTAGCACTTGCAATACACATTAGCCCCCAAGTGCCAAACATCTTTGCTTGGAAAGTGCTTGGGACTTAATTTCCATGAGCCAGAGTAGTAATTGAAAGTTCTTCAGTATACATTAGCCCCCAAGTGTCAAGTACCTTTGCTTGCAAAGTGCTTGGGACTTAATATTATTTACTGTAATCTTGACTACTATCCGGTGCAATGCAGGCCATCCGAAGTCAATTTGAATCGGAGATTGTTAACCTGAAGAACCGCGTGGCAGCCCGGGAAATTGAAACTCAAAAGGCTAACTCCAAATTTGAATTCAGCGTCTCTGAACAAGAGAAGCTGAAGAAATTTTTTGAATCGGAGAAGAAACTTTGGGCTGATGAAAAGGCCGCACTGGTGACCCGGGCCGAGACAGCAGAGGCATCGCTTGCGGAAGCAACGGCCGAACTGTCCGACTTAAAGCGCCAGATATCTCGAATGGTCTCATCAATCTTTGGTGAGTGACTTACTCAAACCTTAAATGACTATTTCAGTTGTTTCCTCTGACTCACCTTATGCTTAATAAAGCAGGCCCCAGGAGCACAAATCTCAAGCAGAACATGGTGATCAAGCTGAAGGCGGTTTATACTCTGGTGGAACAGCTCTACGCCGGGTCACAATGTGCTCTGGCCGTTGTGGCTTTATCAAATGATGTTCCCTATCTCCTGCAAGATGTGCTGAAGTGGCTTGCCGTGCTACCTCATCGAATCCAAGAATTAAGACGAGCATCTGCAAGAGCCGGAGCTATAGCCGCATTGAGCCGGGCCAAGGCGTGGCTTCCAAAACTAGACCCCGCTGATATTGCTCTTGGGTATCCAAGTTTAAAGGAAGATGGCACCGTGTTTAATGATAAGGATTTCACCGCCTGTGTGAAGGATATACGTCTGGTGGCTACTTTTATTGGGAACGACACTGACCTCACCAAGTGTCAGTCGGGTTATGACAAGGAGAATTAGAGAATCCCCACACCGCATTATGACGATGTCAGCTTGATCCCTCCAACCCGTAAGCACACCTTTTCTCCTGAAGTCGACCCAACCGGTTTAATAGATGATGAAGCTGAGTTTGAGGCCTTGAGTGGCATTGACTGGGCCTCATCATCCTTCCAGGACAAAGAAGCCGGCGGAAAGTCGGAGAAGGATAACCCGGAGGCTTCAAATCAACCCCAGGAGTAGATTGTCAGGCGCCACCTGCTTATGTCGTTGTAGAAAAACAATGCCGCATCATTTAGACTCGGGGAGTCTTGTAATAGAGTAAAAAATACCTTGAGTTTTTCTATGCCTTCGCGCATGCTTATGGCCCTTAATACTTGCATAAGCCGCCGTCACTATGCACTTTGTAGTTTATATGAATCTGTTATGTCCTTTGCAGAAATACCTTGCATTGCCCCGTGATGCTTACGGCTGCTTTTCCGGCTTATATAAACCAACCCCCGAGGGTAAGTTTAACTCCTGAAAATTTGGCACACACAAGTTCACCTGGTACTTAACAACCTGATGTAACCAATATTAATCCTGGAGGATTGTAATGTATTCCATTGTATTTTCAAGAGGGTCACAAGATATCCAATGTTGACACTTGTAAAATATGATGAACAAAATTTAAGGGTTTCTGATTCGAATACGATCAGTGAACCATTCCAAAGGGGTTGAGCTAAGATTCGGATACAATCTGTTAGCCCCCGGTGGCTGTGGCGATGCCGATCAAGTGGGTATCGACAGCTATGTTCTCTTTGGTTCGAATACGACCTATGTTTGAACAGGAAGCCCCCAAGTGACCATAAGAGTTGTTTAATGACGCTGATTCGAATACGATCCACGTCAGACCCAAAAGAGGTTAAGCTGTGATTCAAATATGACCAAGAAGCCCCCAAGTGGGTTTGGCAGTATGCTGATCAAGTGGGTATCGACAGCTATGTTCTCTTTGGTTCGAATACGACCTATGTTTGAACAGGAAGCCCCCAAGTGATCACGGCTAGATTCAGATATGGTCATAAACCAGACCAAAGGAAAGCCGGATTCAGATATGATCCGCTTCTCCTTGGTTATCTCCACCACCTGACAAAGAAAACACATAAACCTTTTTTGGGAGTGGAAAAAAGGACAGAGGTCCTGCTTTATTGCTTTATGTAATATATAGTATAAGTATATACACATTAGAGCCGACGGCTCAAGTATAATAAGGCCGAAGATGAGCGATATTCCACGGCCGACGGGTCTCCTCCTCCGACTTACGTGAGTCTTTGTGTTCCCGAACGTCGATAAGGTAGTATGATCCGCTGTTCAGATTCTTGCTGACCACAAAGGGTCCTTCCCAAGGAGGGGATAGCTTGTGCATGTCAGATTGATCCTGGATGAGTCGGAGCACTAAGTCGCCTTCCTGAAAGGTTCTGGACTTAACCCGGCGGCTGTGGTAGCGGCGCAGGTCTTGCTGGTAAATCGCCGAGCGGGCTATTGCCAAGTCTCGCTCTTCATCCAACCGGTCAAGTGCGTCTTGCCGAGCTTTTTCGTTGTCTTCCTCAACATAAGCCGCCACACGGGGTGAGTCATGACGGATGTTACTTGGCAGGACCGCATCTGCTCCATACACCATAAAGAAAGGCGTGTAACCCGTAGATCTGTTAGGTGTAGTATTGATGCTCCAGAGTACAGAAGGTAACTCCTCCACCCAACAACCCGGCGTCCGCTGCAAGGGGACCAAGAGCCGGGGCTTGATACCCCTCAAGATTTCTTGATTAGCTCGTTCTGCTTGACCATTAGATTGAGGGTGAGCCACAGCTGAAACGTCAAGCCGGATATGCTCTCGTTGACAGAACTCTTCCATAGCTCGTTTGGAAAGGTTAGTGCCATTATCAGTTATGATGTTGTGTGGAAAACCAAAGCGAAAAATCACCTTTTTCATAAACTGGACCGCCGTGGCTGCATCACACTTACTGACTGGCTCCACCTCCACCCACTTTGTGAACTTGTCAACCGCCACCAAGAGGTGAGTCTTTTTATCTTTAGACCTTTTGAAAGGCCTGACCATATCAAGCCCCCAGACTGCAAATGGCTAGGTAATTGGAATCATCCTCAATTCTTGAGCCGGCACATGGGCTCGTCGTGAGAATTTCTGACATCCGTCACATTTACTGACCAGGTCTTCCGCATCAGCATGAGCCGTCAGCCAATAAAACCCATGATGGAAAGCTTTAGCCACAAGAAATTTTGAGCCGGCATGATGACCACAACCGCCTTCATGAATCTCACGAAGGATCTCCTGACCCTCTATAGGTGACACGCAACGTTGAATCGCTCCAGTGACGCTGTAATGATGTAACTCACCATTGACAATTGTCATGGACTTGGACCGCCGGGAGATTTGTCTTGCCAAGGTCTCATCTTCAGGAAACTCTCCCTGGGTCATGTAAGCCAAATAAGGCACTGTCCAATCTGGGATAACGTGGAGAGCCGCCACCAGCTGTGCCTCCGGGTCTGGTATTGCCAGGTCTTCCTCTATAGGTAACTTAACAGAAGGATTATGCAAAACATCAAGAAAGGTGTTAGGTGGCACCGGCTTACGCTGAGACCCCAGCCGGCTTAAGGCATCAGCCGCCTCATTCTTCCTTCGATCAATGTGTTCCACTACGTAACCCTTAAAATGTCCAGCCACAGCATCGACTTCACGAGTAAGCCGCCATGAGGGGATCTTTAGAATCCCACTTGCCTGACACCTGTTGAGACACAAGGTCTGAGTCTCCTAAGCATCTTACCCGGCTCAAGTTCATCTCTTTGGCCATCCAGAGACCATGGAGCAGGGCCTCGTACTCAGCTGCATTGTTAGTACAAGGAAACATAAGCCGGAGCACATAACAAAATTTGTCACCTCGAGGGGAAGTTAATACCACTCCAGCCCCCGAGCCTTCCAACTGTCTGGACCCATCAAAGTGAATAATCCAATAAGTGTTATCGGGCTTCTCTTCAGGTGCCTATAGCTCTGTCCAGTCGTTGATGAAATCCACCAAAGCTTGAGACTTAATGGCAGTGCGCGGTACGTACTTCAGACCATGAGGCCCGAGCTCGATGGCCCATTTGGCGACTCGTCCTGTAGCCTCTCTGTTGTGAATAATGTCTCCCAAGGGGGCAGAACTTACCACAGTGATAGGGTGACCCTAGAAGTATTGCTTCAGCTTCCGGCCTACCATGAACACCCCGTAAACAATTTTCTGCCAATGAGGATATCTTTGTTTTGACTCGATGAGTACCTCACTGACATAATAAACCGGCCGTTGAACTGGATGTTCCTTACCAGCCTCCTTGCGCTCTACCACAATTGCCACACTGACGGCTCGTGAATTAGCAGCCACATATAATAGCAAAGGCTCTTTGTCAATGGGAGCCGCAAGAACCGGCAGCTCAGATAACTGCCTCTTCAAATCCTCAAAAGCAGTATTAGCAGCATCACTCCAGACAAAGGTGTCTGCCTTCTTCATCAATTGGTACAGCGGTAGGGCCTTCTCCCCTAACCGGCTTATGAACTGGCTTAAAGCGGCAACACGACCCGCCAATCACTGAACATCATTGATACATGCCGGTTTAGCCAAAGAAGTGATTGCCTTAATCTTCTCCGGATTAGCCTCGATACCCCTGTTTGAGACCAAGAATCCCAAAAGCTTGCCTGCAGGCACACCAAATACACACTTCTCCGGGTTAAGCATCATTTTGTAAACCCGGAGATTGTCAAAGGTTTCTCTGAGATCAGATATCAAGGTTTCTGCCTCTCTGGATTTCACCACTATGTCATCCACATAAGCATGAACATTGCGCCCAATCTGATTGTGGAGACAATTCTGTACACACCATTGATAAGTCGCCTGGGCACTTTTGAGCCCAAAAGGCATAGACACATAGCAGAAGGCTCCAAACGGGGTGATGAAAGCCGTCTTCTCCTGGTCCTTAACTGCCATCTTGATCTGATGATAACCAGAATAAGCATCCAAAAAGCTCAAACGCGCACAACCTGCCGTAGCATCAATGATTTGATCAATAAGGGGGAGAGCAAAAGGATCAGCCGGACAAGCCTTATTTAAGTCCGTGTAATCCACACACATCCGCCAGGTGCTGTTTTTCTTGAGTACGAGCACCGGGTTAGCCAACCACTCCGGGTGAAAAACTTCGACAATGAACCCAGCCGCCAAGAGCCGGGCGACCTCTTCTCCTATAGCTTTTCGTCGCTCTTCATTGAATCGCCGCAGAAACTGCCTGACCGGCTTATACTTCGGGTCAATATTAAGAGTGTGCTCAGCGAGTCCTCTCGGTACACCTGGAATGTCAGAAGGTTTCCATGCAAAGATGTCCCGGTTCTCACGGATGAACTCGATGAGCGCGCTTTCCTATTTAGGATCCAAGTTGGCACTGATGCTGAATTGCTTAGTTGAATCGCCCGGAGTAAAATCAACAAGCTTAGTCTTTGCAGCCGATTTAAACTTTATGGCTGGGTCATGCTCCGTAGTCGGCTTCTTGAGAGAAGTCATATCCACCGGGTCAACGTTATCTTGATAAAATTTGAGCTCCTTTGCTGCACAGACAGACTCGGCATAAGCTGCATCGCCTTCTTCGCATTCCAGGGCCACCTTTCGGCTTCCATGCACGGTGATGGTACCCTTGTAACCCGGCATCTTGAGCTGTAAATAAACATAACACAACCGCGCCATGAACTTGGCATAAGCCAGCCGCCCGAACAAAGCGTGATATGGACTCTTGATTTTTACCACGTCAAAAGTTAACTTTTCTGCCCTAGAATCATGCTCGTCTCCAAAGGCCACCTCTAGCTCAATCTTACCCACAGGATACGCCGATTTACCAGGCACTACTCCATGGAAGACGGTGTTGGAAGTCTTTAAATTCTTGTCAGTTAAGCCCATGTGCCAAAAGGTCTCGTAATAAAGGATGTTGATGCTGCTACCTCCATCCATGAGCACCTTAGTAAACTTATAACCACCAACCTGTGGTGCCACTACCAAGGCCAGTTGACCCGGATTATCAACCCGGGGAGGGTGATCCTCCCTGCTCCAGACAATAGGCTGTTCCGACCACCTCAAGTAATGAGGGACTGCCGGCTCAACAGAATTCACAGCCCTCTTATGAACTTTCTAATCACGTTTACACAAACTTGTGGGGAACACGTGATACTGCCCACTGTTTAGCTATTTTGGATGACTCTGATAACCCGACTGCTGCTGCTGCTGACCTCCTTGACCAGACTGTTGTTGATTATAACCACCCTGGCTTCCCTGAAAGCCGGATCCTGAGCCGCCGCCCGGGCCATGAAAGCCGCCAGCTCCTGAGCCGCCGCCCGGGCCATGAAAGCCGCCAGCTCCTGAGCCGCCGCCTGGGCCTTGATTGCCATCAAACATACTAGGATTCTTGAAGGCCTTCATGATTGCACAATCCTTCCATAAGTGAGTCGCTGGTCATTCTCGGGTGCCGTGTTTCGGGCAGGGCTCATTGAGTAATTGCTCAAGAGACGGGCCTGACCTGCCAAACCGGGGTGGCTTTCCTTTGCGCTTCTGATTGTTACCCTGTGCATTGGCCACAAATTCCAGGTTACCGTCCTCCTTACGCTTATTACCTCCTTGACTTGCCGGGTTATGCTGCTGACCCTTTCCATTGCCGTTCTTCTTTCCCTTCCCTATCTTTTCCTCATCAGACGCGGGATCCTTGGTATTATCAGAATCGGCATACTTGACTAAAGCCGCCATTAGCATCCCCATATCATTGCAATCACGCTTAAGGCGCCCCAGTTTCTGTCTCAGAGGCTCAAAACGGCAATTCTTCTCCAGCATGAGAACTGCTGAGCCGGCATCCATCTTGTCAGACGAATGTATTATATCTTTGACCCGGCGTACCCAATGAGTCGTAGATTCATCTTCCTCCTGCTTACAATTTGTCAGGTCCACAATCGACATAGACTGCTTGCAAGTGTCCTTGAAGTTCTGGATGAAACGGGCCTTTAGCTCCGCCCATGAACCAATGGAATTGGGTGGCAAACCCTTTAACCAAGAATGGGCCGTTCCGTCCAACATCATGGTGAAGTATTTAGCCATCGCTTCATCGCTAACCTCCAGCAGATCCATGGCCATCTCGTAACTTTCAATCCACGCCCCAGGCTGTAAATCGGCCGTATAATTCGGCACCTTTCGAGGTCCCTTGAAATCCTTGGGCAGACGGACATTACGTAGAGCTGGTATCAGACAAGGAACTCCTCCGGTTCTAGTAGCAACACCCGCCTCAACAAAAGTCGTCGGGTGAGCCGGTGAGTCCTGTTGGGCTGCTAGTTGAGCCGCTAGCTGAGCTGCCCGCTCGTCCTCCTGACGTATCCGATCCTGAACCGGGTTATACCCGCCGAGCTGGTTCCGGCGCTGAGCGCTACTTGACAAGGCCTCTGACTCCATGTGTCTACTGTAACTCGGGCTCCGGTTTTGACGAGGCGGAGCTAACCAGGGCGGAGGAGTTGAGTGAATCATGTCTCGGCTGTAGGAGTAGGTCTCTTGCTGAGCCAGGGCTGTTTGGACAAGTTCCCTGATCTTCCGGGTTTCCACCGCTATCGGATCATCACCATCTACTGGGAGAGCCGCCAAACGTGCGGATGCTGCGATTAAGTTCTCCATGGGGTTGGAGAAGTGACCCTGTGGTATTGGCACGTAATGTGGCGGTGCCATATTGCCGTGAAGAGGCGCCGTCACCGGAGGCTAGACTGGGCCTCCCGCTCCGGATGTCATAAACTGATTTGCACCTGGCGGGTTACTTGGGCCGGCCCCGGGTGTAGCGAAGAGATTCCGAGGATCATAGATCTGAGGTAAACGGGACTGAGTTTTCTGATGTCTCCTCCTCATTACCTCATTAGATGCGTTTAAGCTCAACGTGAGCTGCAAGGCCTCTGCCTGAAGTAGCTGCGCCCACACGTCCAAAGCCGCCCGCTCTGTTGCTAATCTAGCATCTTCAGCTGCTAAGGTTTCCTTGGCCCGGCGATCTCGTCGCGAACCTGTGCCACCTCTGCCTCATGCTCAGATTGGTTCGCAGGGATGACTGTAACAGTTAACAAAGCCGTAAGCTTATCCATGAGATCCATCAGCACCTGAGCCGGTGAGCGCACAGGGCCTCCTGCCCCGGCTGCTCCTAACCCGGGCGTTATCGCCGCTGAGGCCATAGAATTTTGGCCGGGTTGAGTACCAGCCATGAAGACTCCTGCCCAGTTTGGCAACTCTGAAGGGTCCGGAATAGTGCTGCCATCGGAACAGCCCCCAAGCACACCATCTTGAACTTGATACAGCGAATCTGTTGAGCCGGCGGACGAATCACCGTCAGAGAGGACGGCCGGCTCACCATCACCTTCAGATCCTTCAAGAAGTTCACCTCCGTGGATGCAACCCACAAAGGCACGCTTCACGACGGGTTGAGCTCGGGCGGGTTTCGCATGCTGAGCCGTCTCGACGAGGTCGGTGCAGCTGTCCGGCTCAGGGCCCGGCTCACCAATCTGGCCGATGAAGACGTGAATTCCGCCAAAGGGGACCCAGTATCCGTACTCAATTGAGCTGGCGTCGGGGCCCCAGCCTTCGTCGTCGATGTAGATCTTGCCGCGACGACTCTTGGTCATCCGGCCAACTGCGTATCCCTCGAGCCCTTCGAAGCTGCCCTTCAAGAACTCAAATCCACCGTGCGCTGGCCCCACGGTGGGCGCCAACTGTCGTGGAATTGTCACGGCAGATGTCCTCTTGCAAGGACTTAATCGTGGAGCCATCGCAGCTAGGAAGCTTGAAGGGGTTAATCGGGACAAAGGACACGCGAGGTTTATACTAGCTCAGCCCCTTACGGTGAAGGAAGGCCTACGTCTAGTTGGGTTGGAATTGCTTGATGTTTCGATGACCAGGGAGCGAGATACGCTATGCCCGGTTCTCGATTTGTTGTTTCTTACCCTAAGCCGCCAGCGGGTCGTCCCCTTATATACACGGGTCGACGCCCTATGGCTTACAGAGTCCTGGCCGGCTCATAAACAGTGTCCGGCTCGGTGACTAGTTACTTCTACCTTACAATACAAGTCATGCCCTCATGGCGGTTTATCACCATGGGCCATAAATCGCCTGTGGGCCTTTAGACCCTTTACTGAACCGCCATCTTCACGTCTTGGTCTTGGGCTTCAGATGGGCTTCTCTTTGCGTAACCCGGCCCCTCCTGGGCGGCTTACATAAATAGTTATATCCCCAACAAGATCTATAAAGCTGAAGTGGAAAACCAACTTGATCGAAAAAATCAAGAGGCTTAGGTCCGACCGTGGTGGAGAGTATTTTCCAATGAATTTGATGCTTTTTGTGCGGAACATGGTATAATCCATGAGAGGACGCCTCCCTATTCACCTCAGTCAAATGGGGTGGCCGAAAGAAAGAACCGTACTCTAACAGATTTGGTTAACGCCATGTTAGACACTTCGGGTCTCTCCAAGGCATGGTGGGGGGAGGTGATATTGACTGCATGTCATGTCCTAAACCGAGTTCCCACAAAGAACAAAGAGATAACTCCATTCGAGGAATGGGAGAAGAAAAGGTTAAAACTCTCTTATCTACGAACATGGGGTTGTTTGGCGAAAGTCAATGTTCCAATTCCAAAGAAGCGGAAGCTTGGACCAAAGACTGTGGATTGTGTTTTGCTGGGATATGCTTTTCATAGCACTGGCTATAGATTCTTGGTTGTAAAATCTGAGGTACCTGACATACATGTCGGTACGATCATGGAGTCGAATGATGCGACTTTCTTTGAAGATATGTTTCCCATGAAGGATATAGCTACCTCATCTAATCAGGAGATGCCTAGTTCATCGAATTAGGAACTAGTTACAATTACCGAACCTGCCATTTCGATGGAACACTTTGAAAGTCCTGTGGAGGAGAACAATGAAGTTCCTACTAGGAGCAAGAGACAAAGGACTGCAAAGTCCTTTGGTGATGATTTTCTTGTGTATCTCATAGATGACACTCCCAGTTCTATTTCAGAGGCCTATGCATCTGAAGATGCTGACTACTGGAAGGAAGCGGTTCGTAGCGAGATGGATTCCATCTTGGCGAATGAAACCTGGGAGATAACTGATCGTCCTTATGGGTGCAAACCTATAGGATGCAAATGGGTATTCAAGAAGAAGTTTAGGCCTGATGGTACTATTGAAAAGTACAAGGCTCGGCTCGTGGCTAAGGGTTATACCCAAAAGGAAGGTGAAGAATTCTTTGATACTTACTCACCTGTGGCTCGACTGACCACTATTCGAGTTCTACTTTCACTAGCTGCCTCGCATGGTCTTCTCGTTCATCAAATGGATGTTAAGTCTGCTTTTCTAAATGGAGAGTTGGACGAGGAAATTTATATGGAACAACCAGATGGGTTTGTACTAGATGGTCAGGAAGGGAAAGTGTGAAAGTTGCTGAAGTCTTTGTACGGACTTAAGCAAGCACCCAAACAATGGCATGAGAAGTTTGAAAGAACTTTAACAGCTGCAGGCTTTGTTGTGAACGAAGCTGACAAATGTGTGTGCTATCGCCATGGTGGGGGCGAGGGAGTTATCCTGTGCTTGTATGTTGATGACATACTGATTTTTGGAACAAATCTGAATGTTATTAAGGAGGTCAAGGTTTTCCTATCTCGTTGTTTTAAGATGAAGGATTTAGGAGTGGCTGATGTCATTCTGAACATCAAGTTGTTGAGAGACTATGATGGTGGGATTATATTGCTTCAATCTCACTATGTGGAAAAGATCTTGAGTCGCTTTGGCTATAGTGACTGCAAGCCCTCTCCAACACCATATGATGCAAGTATGTTACTTCGAAAGAATCGAAGAATTGCTAGAGATCAATTGAAATATTCTCAGATTATTGGCTCGCTTATGTACTTAGCAAGTGCTACAAGACCTGACATCTCTTTTGCTGTTAGCAAACTGAGTCGGTTTGTCTCAAAACCAGGAGATGTGCATTGGAAAGCTCTAGAGAGAGTTTTGTGTTATTTGAAAGGCACTGCAAATTATGAAATTCACTACACCGGGCATCCAAAGGTGCTTGAAGGGTATAGTGACTCAAAGTGGATCTAAGATGCTGATGAGATAAAGGCCACGAACGGTTATGTATTCACTCATGGAGGTGGCGCTGTTTCTTGGAAGTCTTGCAAGCAGACCATTTTAACGAGGTCAACAATGGAAGCAGAACTCACAGCACTAGATACAACTATGGTTGAAGCAGATTGGCTTCGCCGGCTCTTGAATGACTTGCCGGTTGTTGAGAAACCTGTACCGGGTGTCCTTATGAACTGCGACAATCAAACTGTGATCACGAAAGTGAGCAGCTCAAAGGATAACATGAAGTCATCAAGACACGTTCAGAGAAGGTTAAAGTCTGTCAGGAAAATGAAAAACTCCAGAGTTATTGCATTGGATTATATCCAAACGTCTAAAAATCTGGCAGATCCTTTTACTAAGGGTCTATCACGTAATGTGATAGATAATGCATCGAGGGAGATGGGTATGAGACCCACAATATGCGTTGTTCACAGTGGTAACCTATTCTTTGTGATCGGAGATCCCGTGAATTAGATGTGGAAGACAAGCTGTTGGTTAACTGAGAGGAGAGTATCCTTACTATTCACAATACCACTCCATGAAGATGCAATACTCTCCTAATCTGCATGGTAGGTTGATATATATCTTAATGTGTTCTAAGTGGCTCATTAAAGCAGAGATGTTATCCTGCAGAATATATTTTGAAGAACACACCTATATAAGTCTGATTGTCAAACGTCGCAATCTATGAGAGTAGGGTTCTCTCTAGTAAACTCATGAAAGGTCACGGAGTATGACGCATAAGCTCCACCCGCAGGGAAGACCCATGGTAGCCACGTATCGGTCAAGGCTTTATGTGAAACTAGATTCGCAGAAAACTTGCAGTTCAAGGCCCAGTCTGTGTAGCATAGAGTTCTAGGTGGAAGTTCAACTTAACAGTCTCCACTGCAGTACCGGTATATAAAACAGTGTTTTGGAACCAAAGACAAATTTCTGTGTGCCTCTGGGATCTGGTCGGGGATTGCTAAAATTTAGTCTATTTTGGGCAGCCCAATAACTATTTCAAAAATTCCTAATAAATCCTAGAGGCCCACTTAGCCCATTTGTGCAAGGTAAGGGATACTACTAAAGTTTAGTCCCACATTGCTAGCTTAGTGGGAGTTGGACCTCCTTATAAGGGAGGTTTTTTCCCCACTTGTACGAGCATGAGAACAAGAGGGATATCCACGCGCGCTCCTCCTCCGCTGCCCGCCTCGCCACGCCACGCCTCGTCACGACGCGCTGCGGGTTGCGGGTTGCGGGAATGGGCCGAGCCGATATCTAAATTTTTGCCACGCATTACGGGTATACGAAAGGTCACACGGAAGTTGAAAATATTTTTGCGAAAGTGGAGTTCGAATGCGAACGGTGCAGCCCTTCGGCTGCTGGCTGTTCGTTTCACCTTCCGTCGCTGCCCTCTCGCCTCCTTCTCTTGCGCCTATAAAAGGGAGGTCGCTCCTCCCAGAGAGACGCATCAGAACCTCTTCCTCCTCTCGCCACAAGTTCCTGAGCACTGCGCTGCTGCTACGATCTTCCCCATCCCGTCTTGCAGCGTGCACCGCAGGTCGGGACAACAGGCCTCCGAAACCGCACCTTTTGAGTCATGTACGGGAGAAGGGTGATAAGGTTTTTGGGGAGCGCTCAGCGCGACTACTGGCTGCTTCATCACGGACGGTCCGGTCACTGACGACTACTTCCCCGACGTCCACGATCTCCTCGACGACATGACAGGCGAGGACATCAACCCCAAGTCCAGCACTTCCACTGTTGTTGTCCCGTACGTGTTCTTGCTCTTTCTGTTAGATATCATGACACAGTTATTTGCTCTACTTTCCGTCCTACATGTGTTAGGTTCTACTTCATATATGCAACTTCATCTGGTGTCTGTTCTAGATGTGTTTAGTTCAAGTTCATATATGCAGATGCTCTTTACCTTCTCTCTGTCCGAACGCATGACTTATTTTATCTCTACTATATTAGTCATGCTTTATCTAGTATTTCTGTTAATAAAATCATTCGGTAAATTGCTCATATTTCCAACAAAAACCACCTGTATTAAGAGAAGGAGACGGTTAGAAAATTGGAACCGCCTCCAGTTCGTAAGTATTTGTGGTGGCTTTTGATTTGCAACCACTTGTGTTGTTCTAACACCTACCCTATATATTTCCTCTGCCTCATTCCTCACACTACCAAGCCTCGAGTGCTCTCCGTGCTGCGTGTTCCCGTGCTGTGGCAATGCTCGTCATCGTGTTGTGTGGCCGTGTCGAGTCTCGTTCCCTTGCTGCGTGTGGCCATTCTCGTAGCCGTGTTGTGCGTGGCCGTTCTCGTCGCCCTGCTGCGTATGGTAGTGGCTGTGGCCACCCCCAAGCTCCAAACGACTAAGGTTTGGGGCTCAGAAGCCCTATATCTCCTAAAGCCCAAACCCCCCACACAGAAATTTTAACTTAACTAGATTGCAGTGCTTAATTATACAATAGGTAGATAGCATTCCTTAGTACTGCATCTAGTGCTTAATTAGTATTACCACTACTAGACATAGTATTAGATTAGCTAGATAAACTACTACTTGTTGGAGGAGATGCAGATGACGCCGGAGCCAGAGGCCTCATCGTCGTGGGTGCCGGCCAGCATCCCGCCAAACGGGTGGTTGCCGTCTTCGGTGTTGCCGAGGCCGATAAACATCTCCTCCAACTTGCCCCTCGCATCGGCCAACAGGACGCGGTTGGCAGCGACCTCGCGCTCGTCGCCGATCAATCCGGCGATGGTGCGGTCTTCCGCCACCACGTCGGTGGTGCTCCCGCTGCTTCAAGTTTTGTCCACACTGCAACTGCTTCATCTTCTCTGTAAAATGCAAAGTCCCTCAACTTCTTTGTTATAATGGAATTTGCTACATCTTCTCTGCTTCATGTTCTCCATAAAATGCAAACTGCTTCAATCTCTCTATTAAAATGGAAACCACTACAACTTCTCTGCTTCATCTTCTTCGTAAAATGCAAACTACTTCAATCTCTCTCAAGGCAATGATGCCACTGCTGCAAAGAGTTGATAGACAAGGCAACAGAGGCAGAGTAACTGACGGCGGTGGCAGCGGATGGAAGGTGAAGCCAGCAAGCTCCCAGAGGCCATGGGAGTCACGACGCTGGGGGACAGCACCAAGGAGAGCACCACGGCAAGTTTGACGGGCATCTTGGCCCAGTGGTATTTCCGTGCCGACCGAGCTTCCGGATGCTTTAGGTGGAATTAACCACTCGTGAGTGTAGTAAGTGTCTAACATCTTCATAATTAAATGCCGCAGGCTTCTCCCCAGCTCAAAAAAAAGAGGAAAAGTATGGCAACCTGAACCAGGTTGTGTATTCTTGATATTTTTTTCTTGCTTTAGTTTGAGAAACTATTGATGGAATTACCATATGTGCAGCCCCATTTGAAATACCTTCCATTCAGTTCTCACACCAAGCTCACATCCTAATTATATAGTCCACAGAGATCCAACTTTAGTTCCTCATCAGTTACTTGCTACAAATACAGGACTAAAGTTTCTGATGCATACCAAACTTATATACAAACCCGAGACTCTAAAACCATACAAAATTAGACTGTTGGTCTCATCTTGGTGCCGGACCTATGTGAGTCGACGATGTATCGCCAACCTGCCCCAACTCAAGCACACTTTGCTGTTTCAGATCATTTGCTTGAGCATCGTTGTGCGAGTCAGCGCTTGTTGCACTGAGATTACTTGTGCCGCTAGTGACTGAGTTGTAATTGCCCATTCCACGAGACACCTCCAGCTCCAAGCATTCCTTGAGCTCAGCCACAACATCTGTCATCGTTGGTCGTTCCCGTGATGGTTGTTCTTTGCAGTGCAGTGCCAGCTCTGTAACCTTCCAGACTGAGTTGACATCATACTCCCTCCCCATCTTTGAGTCTGCAATGCTCTCGATGTTACCCTCGGAGAGCTTTTGGCGCACCCACTGTGCTATATGGATACTCTCAGTGTCAGTAATGGCGACCGCCGGCGACTGACCGGTTATAAGCTCCAGTAGTACAACTCCAAAACTATACACGTCACTCTTCTCACTGAGCCGGGATGTATTATAGTATTCAGGGTCAAGATACCCCAGGGTGCCTGCTGGTTGGGTAGTAATATGGGTCATGAACTCATCTGCGAACACCTTGGTCAGGCCAAAGTCAGATATCTTTGCATCTAGGTCAGCAGATAGCAGGATGTTCTTTGTTTTCACATCCCTATGGATCAGTGGCGGTTGGCAGGACTTATGTAGATACTCCAATCCTGTATCCATGAGGACCACGACCAGCGTCCAGTTAGCAGATAGCGATGAGTTAAGGATGTAGGTAAAAATTAGCTACAATTGGCCAGATGGATGAGGTTTTGGTCGGTTTAGCTGGTATAAGTACAAGTCCTGGTGCAATCATGCTACTATATTACAGTTTCAGGTGTGTATAGTCATACGAACCATGGGCAGAGTCGAGAGCAATCTTGAGACGCCGGTGCCAACTGAGGGGCGTAGCAATAGAGACCTCTCCTGTGACAGAGCATCCAAAAACATGGCTTATAAGAAGGTTTGCAGATCAGTAAAATTCTGACAAGAAAAGGTATGTAATTTATCAGTGTAATTTGGCCCCAATTTGTATCATGGAATAGGTGTGCCATTTAGTAAAATCTTGGCCGCTCTGTCCACTAATCTGTTAATACTGTACTGGACACATGAGTTTAGCATTCACAATTGACAAGTGGATAAATAAGTATAGTTTTGCATGCCACACTTTTGAGTTTGTTCAAAGTCATCACATCCTATAGAAAGTATGTGCTTGTGTAAAATTGTCCCTTTTTTTATGCCAATAATGTAATTGAATAAGTTGGAACAATGGGCACTAAACTTTGTAACAAAGGAAAGGCTATGTGGAACTAGTGAGGTGATTTTTTTCATGGAGATACTGACTTACCTCTTAGACGATCCTCTAGGTCTCCACCATGCATATATTCATAGACAAGGGCCAGTTGTTTCTTGTCCTTGCAATAACCAATCAAGGAAACCAGGTTCCTGTGGTGAACTCGACTTAAGTGTTGGGCCTGCGATTTGCAGTAAGAACATTTGGTTCAAGGATA
This sequence comes from Triticum urartu, assembly GCF_003073215.2. NCBI lineage: Eukaryota > Viridiplantae > Streptophyta > Magnoliopsida > Poales > Poaceae > Triticum > Triticum urartu. The sequence goes on along the minus strand of NC_053026.1, from coordinate 109,759,493 downwards.
CAAACAATAAATTTCAAAGTAGTTAAAAGCCTACCTCAGATAGAAACTCCCTGTCCCCTTGAGATGATGTTTTTGAACGGATCTTCACAGCAACTGGGCTTCCATTCTCCAAATAGCCTAGAAACACAGCACCAAATCCTCCTCGCCCTACTTCTTCCTTGAAGTTAGCTGTGATGAGCTTCAGCTCTTTGTAGCTGAACTGTCTATTCTCAAACAGGTTCGACCTCTCCCTGTCCCTGGGGCTATTAAGCCTTGCGCTATTTGCCATCCATGTATCTGGAATCAAACCTGACTTTATATGGGTGATCTTTACTTACTACGTATAAATTTGCTGGTTTCCTCGGTGAAATATTACCTTGTTTAATTCTCCTTCTATGAAGGATGATAATTGCTGCCACAAACAGTAGAGTAGCTACAGCTATTGGAACGGCTATCGCAATGATGAGTTGTCTGTTATTTTTCTTGTCGTTTGGAGCACATGTAGAAGCACCATTGTCACAGATATTTGCATTATTACCAATCCTAGAATTAAAACAACAATGTCTGAATTAGCTAAATTTGGAGCAAGAAAATGCGAAGAAATTGATCCATTTTGACGTTAAAAAAAGAAAGAGTGAAGGTGTAAGTTAGCTATGCAAACCTTAATACAAGGGATCCATTTTGACGCTTTCGTACTAGAGCTGCAGGAATTGATCCACTGAGTTTGTTGCTTGACAAATCACTGTAGAGCACAAATATTTTGAAATATGCTGATGCACATATTGAAGTGAACTGAAGCAAACAAGTATACTTACAGGAATTTAAGTGATGGCATTTGTGCCAGAAAATCAGGTATTGGACCAGACAGGCTGTTATTGGACAAGTCCCTGGAATTAAAATTCTTATGAGAAAATGCTTGAGTACGTATAATAAAAAATAAAATACAAGCAATATTCTTATATTGTGTCAGATATTAAATAGCTGCTAAATACTAGAAGATTATGGGAACCTGAAGGTGTTCTTAGAGTCAGAATATGTCGTACGATGATCATATCGGGCACTTACAGGTATTGAAGAGATTTTAGATCACCGAAAGAAGGATCAACTGCACCGGTCAACACACTAGATGACAATACTCTGTTGCAAATCCCATAGTAGATTAGTATCATGCCATGGAAAAGCTTTCTTTTTTAACCTTTCAACTTTCAAGTACAAGCATGAATGTGCAGTTCTTTTGCACTTGACAACTTACAGAGCTGTTATCCATGCAGGACCAGATGAAGAATAACTGCAGTTCAGGCCATTCCAGGCAAATGCTTTCGGCGCACAAGGATCACCCATCCAGTTTTTCTTCAGCATGTACGTCTTGCGAATTCCCATCATGGCCTTGGCTGTTAATATGGAAAAACGGAGAAGCTGTTTCTGAGGTTCTGCTTTACGCTATCCAGAAACAAATAATTCAAAGCTACTGGACTAGCAAATTTCAGTCCAAATTAGGATCCTTGACAATGGAACACATGGATCAAAGCGCAAGGTACCGTCTCCATTGTTCGTTGCAAGCTCAGTCATCTGCCGCAGTGAGTATATCTCGAACGCGTTCAGGATGGGCGGGAGTGTGGCATCCGGCGTGGCGACAAGCGAGACGGTGTGCTGGCCTGACCCCTGCACCACCACCTGTTCCACAACCTCTGCGGAGAGGTACTTCGGGGTGTAACTCCGGCTGCCGTTCCATGAGGCGGCGTCGACGAGGATGTCGAACCGCCTCAGCGCGTTGCCTGGCAGCTGCTGTAGCTCAGCGAAGTAGAGCAGCAGGAGGTAGGCTGCGGTGCTGCTGTCGTTGTTCTGGGAGGTGTCCGGGCTCCATGAGAAGTCGAGCCGGGTTCCGTTCACCGGAGTGGCGGCACTCCGCAGCACCACAGGCGGCGCGTCGAAGCTGCTGGCCTTGGAGACGTCCACGTCGGCCGTCGTCATTATGTTGGTCCACGCAGCGACGTCGCCGTAAGACTGCCAGATGCGGTCATAGGAGTCAAATGGGTACCTGTTATTGTTGGCAAGAAGCGGAATCCGGTGTGAGAAAATCGGCAGAAATTGCAACTGGTGTGTCTTAAACTCCAGACTCTGGTTTGACACCTATAGATTTTGCAGAATTGACTCATGATCGACCTAAAATGTTGCATTTGGTTTGGTAGCAGAGAAGGCCAGTGTCGATCATGCTACTTGGCAGTTCATTCAGGAATGAAGTGCAACAACAATTTATATAGTGATATAATCTTTAGCTGTGGGGTCAATGGCCAGCCGTCAGTTTGACCGCATTTCAAGCGGAACTGCGTGTTAGTGTCTGCTGGGATTAGGGAGTTGTGATAATAAACCATGTTCTAGAAAGGTGATAATGTTTAGAACCTTGTTTTTTTTTTGCGGTTGTAGAACCTTGTTAGTTGTCTGAGATTGCTAACCACTCTTCCAGGGTGATATCTAGATGATTGCTCATATCATATGAGCTTTGCAGGCGAGATAAGGGCTAGTTCTTTTGGACAGCTTAAGAAATAAGCTGCCTCTCCTCGGCTTAAAAAATAAGCCGCTTCTTAAGTTCGTTGAGACTTCTAAATTAGCTATCCCACAACTAGTTTAGAAGCCCCGATGAATAAGAAAGACGGCTTATGGGATAAGTTGGGGAGAGGCGGCTTGTTTTTTAAGCTGCCAAAAAACTGGCCCTTTAGAGCAACATCAACTATGAGGGGTACAATCAAATGGAGGACAAAACTCAAGCTCAGGGTCACAGGGTTGTGTCATTTTTGTCTGTGAGACTGTTTTCAACTTCCACCTAACACCAGTTAGCTTTAGCCTGGATAAAAGTTGCATCCTTACGTAAGCACCGAGACGCCGGTGGAGAATGCGTCGGACAAGGATGATACTGATAAGATGAGCAAAGGTCAGCGTAAGAGGGAAAAGACATATTGTTATCGTTGTGGAGAACCTGGGCACTATGCGGTGGGTTGTACGACGGAGCTTTGTGACATTTGTTTGCGACCGAAACATGATGAAGCCTGTTCTCTTTTGTCAGCTCCTAAGCCGGTGGTGAACTTATATGGTGTGTGTGACGAAAAACTTATGTTCTTTGAGACTCCAACTATGAGATCTTGTAGACCACGGTTGGAGAATGCTAGAACTGGCATCATTCAAGTGACTAAGGGCACTCTTTCTGAGGATCAGATTATTTTACAACTCAAGAGATTAGTCTCTAGCTCGTTTCAGTGGGTTCTCGTTCGGATTGATGAGATGACGTTTAAGGTTGACTATCCCACGAAATATGATCTTGACAAGATTAATGAGTTTGGCATGTGCAAAGTTTCTGGTAGTGCATGTATTCTAGAGTTTGATGAGTGGAAGCGCAATGATCCGGTGGGAGTGCCACTTGTTCAGATTTGGGTCAGATTTTTTGGCCTACCCCCGGAACCACTTAATGACTATTTGGAGACTTGGAGCCTAGGGTCTCTTATTGGAAAGACTCTGGAGGTCGATATGCCTTTTACGCGTATGCATGGCATTGCACGTATGCGGGTGGGAGTTCGGGATGTGAATGCGGTCCCGTGCTTTTTAGATTGGGTTTATGATGGCATGAGTTATGATCTAAGAATTGAGATTGAGGGAGTTCCGATGATCCAAGATGCAGACAAAAGCATGAGTACTGATAGTGGGACTGATGGTGGTGACGGCAGGCAGGACGATCTTATGGACCATGACCAGCCTGCAAACAATTCACTTACTCCCGGGGGCAGGGTAAGGAGCCCAAGGCCCCAGTGGGCAAGGCCTCTGGTTCGGCGCCCATAGCAGGTCTTCGCCGAGAGGTGCTGGATGCGATAGTGCCACCATCTCGGATTCTCACAACATTGAAGGATGATGACCACACTCCTACGGATGCGAGATGCACGACCCCTGCCCCCATATCTCAGTCCAAGTCAGGACTTCGTTTTGGGTCTTTTGGAGCTGTTTCGGCACCTGGGCGTCTGTGGGGAGATCGGATGGAGCGAGATGACCCTGTTGAGCATGTTTTACCTCCGTTATCTCCTGTCCGGTTTTCGTTCGAGGGTGGTGATGCTATGGCAGAACCGATGTCATCTAAGGGAAGCAACTCGAGGCAGGCGGCCCCAGTTCTTCCTTCTTCGGCGGACGTCACACCTCGGCGGGCTACTCCTTCACCTACACGACCACACGAGGCGGATGTGGTCGTGGAGGGGTATGGGCTTTCTTCTGCTCTAACTCCGATGGAGGATGCGACTTCTACACAGGTGTCGCAGGAGGCGACGACGGTGGAGGTGCCGGCTTTGGGTACGGGTCCAGAACCGGAGCCGATGGTGGGCTTTCCGGTGCTACCTTCCGCACCTCACACTGGACGGGGGACGGACTCTTTTATCCCAGAGGTGGTGGCCTTTGGGGGTATTCCAGATCCGACGTCGGGAGGGAGGCGCTCCAGCCGGCGCATCCAGGAGCAGCCGGATGCGGATGAGTTTCAGCTTGGCCGCGCCATGCGGATGGCCAAAATCCGCGACACGGAGGCTTCTACAGGTTTGTCTTTAAATACCGATATTTCAGTTTTACATTTTTCTGAAGATGATATCTTGCATAGAGCGGATAAATTGGGTATTTGTTTAGGTGCCAACAATCGCGAAGTAGTTACTTCTATCAATGAGCTTCTTGATTTAGAAACTGATAGAGCAATGGCGATGCTTAATAATTTAGCGGCAGTCCAACCAATGCAAGAAAGTGAGATAAATGAGTTGGGTATGTGTGAGTTGGAGGGTTTATGCGAGGGTTTAGTTCCTGCAAACCTTCTACATGAGGAGACTTTGGAAGAGGAGGGGCATGCAGCCTCTCTGTCTTCACCTGTAGGTCCTGCCGAGGACATTAGTCATGCGGACTCTTTGATCCTCCCTCAGCCTCCAACGCGTAAACGGCAAAAAAAGGTGTATGGCCTTTCCGCGGCGCGTCGAAGTGCTAGGATTAAGTTTAAGAAGAAATTTCACGATGATTCATGAACGGCATTTTTTGGAATAGCAGAGGTCTAAGGGACTTGGCTAAACGTAGGTTTTTGGCGGATGCATCTCGGGATTACAAACTTGATTTTATTGCGTTGCTAGAGACTGGTAGGGCGGATTTTACTTCGCAGTTTCTTGGAACGATCTCAGGAGGTCTTGATTTTGATTGGCATTGTTTGCCACCTCGGGGAAGATGTGGCGGGATCCTCCTAGGTGTCAATTGCGAGTCGCTGGTGAAAGATCGTGGATGTCGCCTAGAGGGGGGGGGTGAATAGGCGTTTTAAAATAATTACGGTTTAGGCTTGAACAAATGCGGAATAAACCTAGGGGTTAATTTGCCAAGCACAAAGCCTAAAACAACTAGGCTCACCTATGTGCACCAACAACTTATGCTAAGAAAGATAAGCAACTATGTGATAGCAAGATATATGACAAGAAACAATATGGCTATCACAAAGTAAAGTGCATAAGTAAAGGGCTCGGGTAAGAGATAACCGAGGCACGAGGAGACGACGATGTATCCCGAAGTTCACACCCTTGCGGATGCTAATCTCCGTTTGGAGCGGTGTGGAGGCACAATGCTCCCCAAGAAGTCACTAGGGCCACCGTAAATTCCTCACGCTCTCGCACAATGCAAGATGCCGTGATTCCACTAAGGGACCCTTGAGGGCGGTCACCGAACCCGTACAAATGGCAACCCTTGGGGGCGGTCACCGAACCCGTACACTTTGGCAACCCTTGGGGGCGGTCACCGGTACCCGTCAAATTGCTCGGGGCGATCTCCACAACCTAATTGGAGACCCCGACGCTTGCCCGGAGCTTTGCACCACAATGATTGAGCTCCGAACACCAACAACCGTCTAGGGAGCCCAAGCACCCAAGAGGAACAAGCTCAAGGGTACCAAGCACCCAAGAGTAATAAGCTTCTCAACTTGTAACTTCCACGTATCACGTGGAGAACTCAAACCGATGCACCAAATGCAATGGCAAGGGCACACGGAGTGCCCAAGTCCTTCTCTCTCAAATCCCACCGAAGCAACTAATGCTAGGGAGGAAAATGAGAGGAAGAACAAGAGAGAGAACACCAAGAACTCCAAGATCTAGATCCAAGGGGTTCCCCTCACATAGAGGAGAAAGTGATAGGTGAAAATGTGGATCTAGATCTCCTCTCTCTTTTCCCTCAAAAACTAGCAAGAATCCATGGAGGGATTGAGAGTTTAGCAAGCTCGAAGAAGGTCAACAATGGGGGAAGAACACGAGCTCAAAGGATAAGGTTCAAAGGGAAGAAGACCCCCTTTTTATAGGAGGGGGAAAATCCAACCGTTATCCCCCACTCAGCCCCGCAGAGAGCGGTACTACCGCGGAGGCAGGGCGGTACTACCGCTCATAAGTGGTACTACCGCTCCCCCTCAGCGGTACTGCCGCGCCAGAAGAAAAGGGGCTGGGGCTGGGACCCAGAGCGGTACTACTGTGGAGGCAGGGCGGTACTACCGCTAATAAGAGGTACTACCGCCACTACTACCGCAGCAAGTGCTGTTGGAAATATGCCCTAGAGGCAATAATAAATTAGTTATTATTATATTTCCTTGTTCATGATAATCGTTTATTATCCATGCTATAATTGTATTGATAGGAAACTCAGATACATGTGTGGATACATAGACAACACCATGTCCCTAGTAAGCCTCTAGTTGACTAGCTCGTTGATCAATAGATGGTTACGGTTTCCTGACCATGGACATTGGATGTCATTGATAACGGGATCACATCATTAGGAGAATGATGTGATGGACAAGACCCAATCCTAAGCCTAGCACAAAGATCGTGTAGTTCGTATGCTAAAGCTTTTCTAATGTCAAGTATCATTTCCTTAGACCATGAGATTGTGCAACTCTCGGATACCGTAGGAATGCTTTGGGTGTACCAAACGTCACAACGTAACTGGGTGACTATAAAGGTGCACTACAGGTATCTCTGAAAGTGTCTGTTGGGTTGGCACGAATCGAGACTGGGATTTGTCACTCCGTGTAAACGGAGAGGTATCTCTGGGCCCACTCGGTAGGACATCATCATAATGTGCACAATGTGATCAAGGAGTTGATCACGGGATGATGTGTTACGGAACGAGTAAAGAGACTTGTCGGTAACGAGATTGAACAAGGTATCGGGATACCGACGATCGAATCTCGGGCAAGTATCGTACCGCTAGACAAAGGGAATTGAATACGGGATTGATTAAGTCGTTGACATCGTGGTTCATCCGATGAGATCATCGTGGAACATGCAGGAGCCAACATGGGTATCCAGATCCCACTGTTGGTTATTGACCGGAGAACGTCTCGGTCATGTCTGCATGTCTCCCGAACCCGTAGGGTCTACACACTTAAGGTTCGGTGACGCTAGGGTTATAGAGATATTAGTATGCGGTAACCCGAAAGTTGTTCGGAGTCCCGGATGAGATCCCGGACGTCACGAGGAGTTCCAGAATGGTCCGGAGGTAAAGAATTATATATAGGAAGTGCTATTTCGGCCATCGGGACAAGTTTCGGGGTCACCGGTATTGTACCGGGACCACCGGAAGGGTCCCGGGGGTCCACCGGGTGGGGCCACCTGCCCCGGGGGGCCACATGGGCTGTGGGGGGTGCGCCTTGGCCTACATGGGCCAAGGGAACCAGCCCCAAGAGGCCCATGCGCCAAGAGAAGAGAAAAAGGGGAGAGTCCTAAAAGGGGAAGGCACCTCCGAGGTGCCTTGGGGAGGATGGACTCCTCCCCCCCTTGGCCGCACCCTTCCTTGGAGGAAGGGGCAAGGGCTGCGCCTCCCCCTCTCCCTTGGCCCTATATATAGTGGGGAAAAGGAGGAGCAACCATACCTAAGGCCTGGCGCCTCCCTCTCCCTCCCGTGACACATCTCCCTCCTCCCGCAGCGCTTAGCGAAGCCCTGTTGGAATCCCGCTACTTCCACCACGCCGTCGTGCTGCTGGATCTCCATCAACCTCTCCTCCCCCCTTGCTGGATCAAGAAGGAGGAGACATCGCTGCTCCGTACGTGTGTTGAACGCGGAGGTGCCGTCCGTTCGGCGCTAGGATCATCGGTGATTTGGATCACGACGAGTACGACTCCATCAACCCCGTTCTCTTGAACGCTTCCGCGCGCGATCTACAAGGGTATGTAGATCCACTCCTCCCTCGTTGCTAGATGACTTCATAGATTGATCTTGGTGACACGTAGGAAAATTTTGAATTATTGCTACGTTCCCCAACAGTGGCATCATGAGCTGGTCTACGTAGTTTCTATGCACACTCGAGTCGAGGCGGTAGGAGCACGGAGCCGCAGCGGTACTACTGCTGAGACCATCAAGCGGTACTACCGCTCCGAGGAGCGGTACTACCGCTGTGGCCCGCGGTACTACCGCTGCGGAGCGGTACTGCCGCTTGTGACTCCTCAGCGGTACTACCGCTGGGTACCACGGTACTACCGCTGGGACCCTGACAAAAACCACACTCAAGAAAATCAGAACTGCCATAACTTCTGCATATGAGCTCCGAATTGAGCAAACTCAAGCTTGTTGGAAACAAGACGACGAGTAGCATCAAAACAGCGGCGATAGAGGAGACAAACCTCCAACGTCTGGTTATAGTAAGAAGAGGCAGGGGAGGTATGCCAACAAATAGAGGAGAGAAACCTCCAACCGAGAAGAACCGGCAAAACCTCCAACATCGAAAACATCATAGAAGATGCATGCGAACTCCGTTTTCGATGAACTCAAGCTTGTCATCAAGATGACCATAAGCTCTAAGACTCACAAAGAGAACCAAACAAGAACCAAGAAAGATGATGCAAGGATGCAATGGTTTGAGCTCTCTATGAACGATACGATCAAGCTACTCATTGAGAGCCCCCCTTGATAGTACGGCAATCGATCCCATAACCCGGTCTCCCAACTACCATCATGAGACCGGTAAAATAGAAAACCTACCAAGGGCGAACCTTTGCCTTGCACATGGTCCATTTGAGCTAGATGATGACGATCTTGACTCCCTCAAGTTGGACCACCTTTCTTGATTGGGTTGACTTGATGAAGACTAGTTGATTACTCCCCCATACTCCACTATGGGTGAGCCACTCTTCCGCACATCTTCACAAGTTCATTGTCACCACAAAGGACGGCAAGCTTCAAGCATTTGATCTCTTCGTGATGCTCCACTTGAACTCGCACACGGCAATCTTGATGACGATCACCACTTGATGTCATCCTCTCCATGGGTTGAGAGATATCTTCCTCTTGACACAAGCCCATGAACATGTACCTAACCCCACGTAGAACTCTCACATAGACCATGGGTTAGTATACAAAGCACAATGGACAATGCTTACCAAACCATGGGATCACTTGATCCCTCTCGGTACATCTTCTATGCTTTCTGAGTTGATCAACTTGATTCACTCTTGACTTAGTCTTGATCAACCTTGAATCTTTCCAACTCTCTGCATTTGGATGATGTCTTGAAGGTAAACATGAATGATCACACAATCTTCTTCTTCAAGACATGCTTGCAATAAGCTCAACTCTCAAATGACCAATCTTTGGATAATTCCTTGAATAGCACCTTGGTCGACACAAACTCTTCTTGAAACCAACACATGTACTCCAAGAAAAGCCTATGGACAAAACCTTCAAATATAACTCAAGGCAACCATTAGTCCATAGAGATTGTCATCAATTTCCAAAACCAAACATGGGGGCACCGCATGTTCTTTCAGCTGGAGGTGCTTGATGTTTTCTGGGGGGAATTTGCAGTTAAGTTCCATGTGTGGTCGAAAGCTGACGGGTTCAGGTGGGCTTTAGTGGCTGTGTATGGAGCGGCACAGCCTGAGCTTAAGTCGGACTTCCTCGCAGATTTAGTTAGGATTTGTGGGGATGATACCTTACCTGTTCTTGTTGGTGGTGACTTTAACATTATTAGAAGACGAGAAGAGAAAAATAATGACAATTTTGATGGCAGATGGTCATTCATGTTTAATGCGATTATTGAAAGCCTGGACCTGCGAGAGATTGATCTCACAGGCAGGCAATTTACTTGGGAAAATAATCTTCCAAATCCGGCGTATGAAAAACTTGATAGAGTTCTCACAAGTATAGAATGGGAACAAAAATTCCCTCTTGTGACGGTGCAAGCGTTACAGAGGGGAATATCTGATCATACACCCCTTCTTGTAGACTCTGGTGAGGCGGCTCACCAAGGCAACAAAAATGTCTTCTCTTTCGAAACTGCGTGGTTCGAGAGAGAAGATTTCCTTGCGTTGATAGCAAGGGAATGGGCGGCGGAACAAAGGGGAGAGACAAATATTGATCGGTGGCAGAATAAGATTCGACATCTTAGACAGTTCTTGAGAGGATGGGCTAAGAACAATAGTGGGGTTTATAGAAAGGAGAAAGAAAGACTGTTAAAGATCCTTAATGACCTAGACATAAAAGCTGAAAGTACTGCGCTGGATATGGATCAGCGAGTTTCTAAAAGAGAAGCCGAGGTTTTGCTAGCGAAGCTTCTTAGAGAGGAGGAGTTGAAATGGGCACGTAGAGCGAAAGTGCGCCAGGTGGTTCAAGGAGATAATAATACTCAATTTTTCCATATGATTGCCAATGGGAAACATAGGAAGAAGAGAATCATTCAACTTGAACAAGATGAGGGGACGATTGTTGGTCATGAAAACCTTAAAATGTATATTACCAACTATTATAAAAAACTATTTGGGGCCCCAGCTGAGAATTATGTCGCCCTCGATGAGAGCATGGTGGACGACATTCCTCAACTGAAAGATGAAGAGAACGAAGTAATAATTGCACCTTTCTCTGAGAAGGAGGTGTTTGATGCAATATCCCAAATGGAAAATAACAAAGCACCTGGTCCGAATGGATTCCCAGCTGAGTTTTACAAGAAATGTTGGGGTATTATTAAAGGTGATTTGATGCCAATGTTCAATGATCTGTTTAATGGCCACCTTCAACTTTTTAAGCTTAACTTTGGGACTATCACGTTGTTACCAAAGAAGGCGGAAGTGATTCGCATTGAGCAATTCAGGCCGATATGTTTGCTCAATGTAAGCTTCAAGATTTTCACAAAAGTTGGTACAAACCGTCTGACTCAGATTGCTCATTCGGTGGTACAGCCAACACAGACTGCCTTCATGCCAGATCGACACATCCTCGAGGGAGTGGTCGTTCTTCATGAGACTTTACACGAAATTCATTCGAAGAAGCTCGATGGAGTGGTCTTCAAAGTGGATTTTGAAAAGGCATATGATAAAGTGAAGTGGTCATTCTTACAGCAGGCCTTACGTATGAAAGGATTTGATGAGGCCTGGAGGAAGCAGGTAGAATCATTTGTACAAGGGGGTAGTGTAGGCATCAAAGTAAATGACGATATTGGCCAGTATTTCCAGACGTTAAAAGGATTGAGACAGGGAGACCCGATGTCGCCAATTCTCTTTATTGTCGTGGTTGACATGTTGGCCGTTCTTGTTAATAGAGCAAAACAGGACGGTCAAGTAGGGGGGCTCATACCACATCTGGTTGAGGGTGGGGTGTCCATTCTTCAATATGCCGACGATACCATCATTTTCATGGAACATGACCTTGTTAAGGCCAGAAACATGAAGTTATTGCTTTGCCTATTCGAACAACTATCAGGGTTGAAAGTTAATTTTAATAAAAGTGAGCTGTTTTGCTTTGGACGTGCCAGAGAAGAACAAGAAACCTACAAGCAACTATTTGGCTGTGAAATAGGCGCACTACCCTTCACGTACCTAGGGATTCCGATTCATCATCGCAAGCTCACAAATAAAGAATCGAAATGTATCGAGGATCGGTTTGAAAAGAGGCTAAGTTGCTGGAAGGGCAAACTTTTGTCTTATGAAGGAAGATTGGTGCTTATTAATTCTGTACTCACAAGTATGCCCATGTTCCTCCTCTCTTTCTTTGAAGTCCCGGTTGGGGTACGGAAAAGATTGGACTTTTATCGATCTAGATTCTTCTGGCAAATTGATGAGAACAAAAATAAGTATCGTTTGGCAAAGTGGGATGTAATTTGTAGACCAAAGGACCAGGGAGGCTTGGGAATTGAAAACTTGGAGGTGAAAAATAGGTGCTTACTCAGCAAATGGTTGTACCGGTTATGCACAGAAAGTGACGGAGTTTGGGCTCAGCTATTGCGTAACAAATATCTCTATGCCAAAACACTAGCCCAGGTTACGGTAAAAGCGACTGACTCACCATTCTGGAAAGGGATTATGAGGACGAAAGTGGCGTTCTTTAACAGGATCAAATTTATCATCGGGAATGGACGGGATACTCGATTTTGGGAGGATACTAGGTTAGGAGATTCGCCGCTGGCCTTACAGTATCCTTCCCTTTACAACATTGCGCAGCGGAAAGAGGTTTCCGTTGCTACAGTGCTGGGTACTATCCCGCTTAACATACAGTTTAGACGGTCTGTTATTGGCAACCGTTGGACTAGGTGGATACATCTTGTGCGTAGGTTAATGGAGGTTAACCTTTCGGATGTACCAGACACTTTGCAATGGAAGCTTTCCAACTCAGGGGTCTTCTCGGTTAAATCCATGTACATGGATTTGATTAATACCGGGACCATCCCGAGGACAGCTCATATTTGAAAAGTTAAGGTGCCCTTGAAGATAAAAGTTTTTATGTGGTTTGTGCATAAAGGTGTCATTCTTATAAAGATAACTTAGTTAAGCGTAAGTGGGAAGGAAGTAAAAGATGTTGCTTTTGTGATCAGGATGAAACAATAGAACATCTATTTATCAAATGTCCACTTGCTAAACTGCTTTGGAGAACTATCCATGTTACTTTCAACATAACTCCACCTCGCACGATATCACATTTGTTTCATAACTGGTTGACTGGAGTGGAGCCAAAGTCCGCGGCACATATCCGAGTGGGAGCATGTGCATTACTTTGGTCTCTATGGAATTCTCGCAATGACGTTGCATTTAACAGACAAACCATTACCAACTTTTTGCAGGTCATCTTCAGAGCGTCTACTTGGATCCGTACGTGGTCATTACTCAGTCGTGCGGACCACAGGGAGCATATGGATATTGGATGCAGCCGATGGGAGATGGTTGCACGGGATACTTACAACCGGTTTGGATGACGGTCCAATAATAGGATAGACGTTTAGTCTCCTAGTCTTGCTGACGACGGTTGTGATTTTTATTTTTGGCCGCTTGTGGCTTTTCTTCGCTTAGTGCGACCTTTGTTTATTTTTGAGACCTCCGTTTGGAACCTTTGAAACCTTTGAGATACTTTTTAATAAATGGTTGTGTGTATCAAGAGATGCAGAGGCCGGGGGTATACCTCCTTTTCGAAAAAAAAGGTTTTATGTTATTCAGTGTGCATACGCGGTGTCATTTTGGAGCAGAGTAAGTGCATACTAGTAGCGGTTTTCTTACGACTCTGCAAAGCCTATTTTAAAATGTTCATCCAAATGGAAACTTGTGCAATAAACCAAGGAATGCTGCTGCCCTACGTGATGTGTGCAAATGGTCAAGATAACCCACTTCGACGTTCACATCAAGTAAGTAATCGGCAGGCAACTATAATATGCATCAGTAGTTATCACCGGAGACCGGACGAACCTGTATAGCTTATAGGAACTAGCCGGCCGCCAGAAGTGGTAGCGGTTCAAGGCGAATCTCGCCGCCGGCCGGCGAAGGTTGAGCAGGAGCAGCGACTGGTTCACGGTGGCCTCCGGGTACATGGCCGCCCTGAGCGGCCTCAGGTCAAGCCCGGAGATGAAGGGCGTACCCTGCCCTATGTCCACCAGGCACACCTGTATGTAAACCAAAAATAGTACTTGTCATCAACCCGTTCATCACTCAAGAAAAGCTCAGACTGTGAAGTCTGCCTAGAGGACTCCTGGGACCTGAAAGAAATCAGCCGGGGACACGACGACGGCCTCGAAGATCAATATGTCGTCGGGCGCGGTGACGTTGACGGCGGCCCAGCGGTTGACCCCAAGGTAGAGGTGGAAGGACGGGGGCCTGTTGAGCGCGTCGTAGTTGCCGTAGTAGAAGCTGGACCTGACGAGGTACCTGCCTCCCGGCGAGAGCCCCCGGAGCGTGTAGCAGCTGCGCGCAGCACCACCGGAGAAGTGGCGTACGGTGAGGTACCGCGCCGCCAGGCCGCGGTCGCTGTACGGCGGGCTGATGCCGGCGTTGGCCCCCGCTCCGGCGTCGACGAAGCCGGCGTCCGAGACGTACCTCAGGCCGCTCGTGGACTCGTGGGGGTAGCTCGTGCCGTCGGCGATCCCGCAGTCGACGCTGATGAAGCCGAGGGCGTCGGACTGGCCGTGGATGGGAGTGACGAGCTCGGGTGACACGAAGCATGATAGGAGGAGGAGGGACACGAGCAACCGAGGACAAGCTGGCTCCATGGCTGGCTGCTGCATGCACGTTGTTCCTCCGGCGGGTCTTCCCTCTCTCCTGATGTTGTTCTGTCCTTTTATGTGAAAGTCAAGGCCTGGTACGTCGTACGTGTCGCTGCCAGCCGGCCGGCCGGCGAGGTTGGTGGTGTTGGAGGAGTAGTGGCGACGTTCGGTTGGGCTCTCATCAGGCGGTTGCGCGTGAAGGTCAACTCGTTCGTTGCAAGTGAGAAGTGTTATCGGCGGAGGAAACGCCGGAGAATTTCGGGGGTCGCAGCAGCAAACAAGTCAGCAGTCAAGCGAAAGGAGCATACGGGATTGAATTAGGAGAGGGCCGATTAGACTATTCATAGTGGGGAATAACTTACTAGTAATATACATATCTTACCGGTATATGTTACTACCTCTATAAAAGCAAGTATAATAAGGTGACGTAAGTGGGTTGTAAGAATTTAAATATTATATTATTGTTGAGTTGGATAAGAGAGAAAAGGAGAGAGAAGAGAATCGGGTTGTAGACTTACAGCTGGCTGTAGCACAAGCTTCAGAAAGTTTTGTGAGAGTGAAAATTGAGTCATATGTTAACAAAGTAGTATTTCTTATAGCCAACTATTATGTGTGTTGGGTATTACATTGGTTATAAGTGACATGGCAACATGTTATAGTCAGGAGCTGGCTATATTATTTATCATGCTCTATGGAGAGTAACATACTATGTGTGGTGTCACACTTCATTCATTAGCTTGTAGACTCATCTTATCTTGATATATATGATGTTATTGTGGGTAAACTAGCTATATTACTCATATCATCTCTCTTCTCATTAAATCATTGTCACATAAACAAATTTACTGGGTTAGACCTTATGTTACTATTGAAATTACTCGTGCTATGGGCAGTTTTACCGACTACTACTGAATATCCATTTCTGAGTCCAGACTCATCTGCATTTCATTTCCGGCCAGCGAAACACATTTCTTTACTTCTTTATTTCATTCAACGACATTTTGATATATTGGATTATATAGTTCACTAATTCTTCGCTACGAGAGCAAGACCAAAGAAAATAAGAATCACAATTAAATATTTTAAAAAATATCCAACTTCTATACCTGCTCCCACTAGTTAGATTAATATCTTCTTCATGTCTTCATTGTTGCTTCTCTGTATTGGCTTCTTGAGTTTGCACATTGATTTCTTCTTCTATTCTGAAGAATTCAACGCTTGCTTCGCATCTAGTATCATCTCTAGCCTCTATTCTAGCAACGAGTGCACGCGCATCTATCCAATTTCACGCTATCAATAGATTGATGTAATCTTCTTCCCAATACCAAAACTTGCATCCATCCTACGCACAAATTTGAGCAAGCAATGAGCTATGAAAGTGCATCGAATCAGGTGACAACCGAATCAAAAGGAGCACATATCCCATCTTTTTTGCACTTGAAGAATACCCACCTGGGATATTCCGACGTGGTAGAAACTCCCGCACCACTTGCCGCGGTGGTCGCAATTTATGACCGGCAGCGGTGAGCCATGGAGACACTATGCCAGCGCTGAGCCCGGGCGTGTCTTGGCCGTGAACCGCCGACGGGAGTGTTCCGAGCGGCTAGAGGAGGGAACAATACCTGCATGCGGCGCGGAGGCGTTGCCAGGGTTGTGCGGTCCGGTACCTGGCCAATCCATAGCAAGGCGCGGTCGCTGACAGCCGGAAGCGCCAAAACCGTTCGTGGTGCCGACAGCCGCTGATCTACCGGTTGTGCGCCGGCGACGGGGCGAGGGAAGCACCAAATCCAGCGGCGGCGCCTGCATTAGCAGCTTACGAAGCGTCCACAATGGCGGGCGGTGGCCGGCGGGGGTGCGAGGGGCGGCGCCGGCGTAGATGCTATGCGGGATGGGGCGGGAGGGGGAGGATGGCAGCGGAGGAGATGGGATGTTTTACTCAGTTGCCGAGCAATGAAGTAAATATAGGGAGGCGCGGCACAACTGAGGATAATTTATCCTCCACAGGATCGGCTAGGTATCGGTTAGAGAAGTAAAACCGAATTTTTACTTTTCTAACCAGTTATATGGGATCGGTTAAAAATTCCCTTAATGGCTGAGGCACTAGATTAACATGATAATTATTTTCTCTTTTTTCTTTTTACTTCAGCTCATGTATCTTTGCTATGTATAATTTATAACATGATGATTCTTAAGGTTCTATCGCCAAGTATATATCTCTATTTATACTTACTTAAACAGAAGGGGAACAATCAGTTCACCCGGTTGATCGCTCGCTCGTCGACCGGATGAGCAATAGTTGACTCAAATGTTCTCGTACGATGATCAAGAGTTACACATGATACATATCCATTCGTCACCGCTCTGTCGCCAAATCCTCACGAGAGAAAAAATTCTGCAATATAGTCCTCCCACGACAAAACTCATGTTGTAAAAAAGTAAAGACGAATTCTGCAATACAACCTTTCATCTCCAGTCCCAATCCTCATGAGAAAATTTTTATGTAACATCATTAGCAAAAGTCGTTTCGTAACAACCTCCATGTTGCAAAAAAGTGAAGACGAAAATAAAAAAACTAGAATACAAACTTTGTTGCCAATGTTTTTGCAACAAGGCCTATTTTGCAAACGGGTTCTGTTTGGGAATGTAGCATGTAATTCCGAAATTTTTCCTACGATTACGCAAGATTTTTCTAGGAGATGCATATCAATGAGAGGGGGAGAGTGTATCCACATACCCTCGTAAACCGGAAGCGCAAGCGTTAGGTTAACGCGGTTGATGTAGTCGAACTTCTTCGCGATCCAACCGATCAAGTACCGAACATACAGCACCTTCGAGTTCAGCACACGTTTAACTCGATGACGTCCCTCCAACTCTTGATCCAGCAGAGGGTCGAGGGGGAGTTTCGTCAACACGACGGCGTGGTGACGGTGATGGTGATGTGATCCGCGCAGGGCTTCGCCTAAGCACTACGACACTATGACCGGAGAAGTAAACTGTGGAGGGGGCACCGCACACGGCTAAGAAAATAACTGTTGTGCTTTGGGGTGCCCTCTGCCGCTGTATATAAAGGAGGGGAGGAGGAGGCTGGCCACCAGGGGCGCGCCAAGGAAAGGGGAGTCCTACTTGGACTCCAGTCCTAGTAGGATTCGCCCTCCCTTTTTTCCTTCTCATGGAGGGAGAAAGAGGGAAGGGAGAGGGAAGAGTAGAAGGAAAGGGGGGCGCGCCCCCTCTCCTAGTCCAATTCAGACTCCCTATGGGAGGGGGGCGCGGCCACCCCTTATGGGCTGCCTCCCCTCTCCCCTATGGCCCATGTAGGACCATTACTTCCCCTGAGGGGTTCCGGTAACGCCTCGGTACTCTGATAAATATCTGAGACGTTCCGAAACCATTCCGGTGTCCAAATACCATCGTCCAATATATCAATCTTTACCTCTCGACTATTTCGAGACTCCTCGTCATGTCCGTGATCGCATCTGGGACTCCAAACAATCTTCAGTCACCAAAACACATAACTCATAATACAAATCGTCATCAAACGTTAAGTGTGCGGACCCTACGGGTTTGAGAACTATGTAGACATGACTGAGACATATCTATGGTCAATAACCAATAGCGGAACCTGGATGCTCATATTAGTTCCTACATTTCTACAAAGATCTTTATCGGTCAAACCGCAATGACAAGATACGTTATTTCCTTTGTCATCGGTATGTTACTTGCCCGAGATTCGATCGTCGGTATCATCATACCTAGTTTAATATCGTTACCGGCAAGTCTCTTTACTCGTTCCGTAATGCATCATCCCGCAACTAACTCATTAGTCACATTGCTTGCAAGGCTTATAGTGATGTGCATTACTGAGAGGGCCCACAAATCCTAATCTCGATCTATGCCAACCCAACAAACACCTTCGGAGACACCTGTAGAGCATCTTTATAATCACCCAGTTACGTTGTGACATTTGATAGCACACAAGGTGTTCCTCTGGTATTTGGGAGTTGCATAATCTCATAATTAGAGGAATATGTATAATTCATGAAGAAAGCAATAGCAATAAAACTTAACGATCATTATGCTAAGCTAACGGGTGGGTCTTGTCCATCACATCATTCTCCTAATGATGTGATCCCATTAATCAAATGACAACACATGTCTATGGTCAGGAAACTTAACCATCTTTGATAAACGAGCTAGTCAAGTAGAGGCAGACTAGGGACACTTTGTTTTGTCTATGTATTCACACATGTATCAAGTTTCCGGTTAATACAATTCTAGCATGAATAATAAACATTTATCATGATATAAGGAAATATAAATAACAACTTTATTATTGCCTCTATGGCACATTTCCTTCAGTTTCCCACTTGCACTAGAATCAATAATCTAGATTATGTAAGTGCATCTAGCGCCCCTTAGTGATTTTGGTGTATTGAAGACTTATAGGTTAAGGGACTAATGTGTTTATGAGCGTACACAGGTCTATAAGTCTATGAGGAGTTTGATATTTACAGAGAAAGTCGACCCCTAAAAATGAAGTTCTTCGACCGAAGACTTTGGATTTTTGAAGTCTTTCTGAAGACTTTGAACGTGAAGAAATTGGTGTAATCCTGAAGACTTGGTATTCATTCGAGGAACATGAAGGGTGAAGACTTTTGTTTTCGCAGTTTCATTTTTTCTTTCTTGAGTCATAGGAAACACCGTACTGTTAAAGGGGGTCGGGGAAATACTAAGGAAAAATTTCCATGTGATGCTCAACTCAAATCCTACCTACCAATCCTTTTGAGTGAAGCCATTGGAAATCTCATACAGTTCAGTCAAATTTCTTCAGTGACAGAGACGAAGTTCTTCTTTCTCTAAGGAATTTGTTCTGACTGAGGAGTTAGGAATTTGCCAGTACGGATTGCCTACACAATGAGGAACATGATTGCCCTGAGAAATTTTATACTCTAAATTCCGACCGTTGTTGTGCTATGCGTCAGCTGTCCTGAAATATCTACCCACTTAACGGTCATATCATTGAAGGGCATTTATGTCTTATCATGTCGGGCTGCTCCCTAGGCTATAGATAGCCGCCCCCTACAACCACTAGCTGGTTGGCTACTCCGAGAGAAACTGACACTTGTCATTTGAGAGCATCCCATCCTCCGAGGACTTTGAGTGAAAATCATTAAGTGAGGAAAACCCAAACCCAAACACCTACAAACCCAAGGTGATTGAGCATCACTAAAGAGATTGATCATGCGTGGATCCGACGCTTGTTACCTTTGAAGACTATGGATCTTCCAGACGGTTAGGCGTCATGGTCTAGAGCATCTAAGAGGAAATCATGGGTCGCCGAGTGACCAAGTCTGTGAAGGTTTGGAAGTCACCTGAAGACTTACCACGAGTGATTGGGCGAGGTCTGTGTGACCTTAGCTCAAGGGGAATATGGTGAGGACTGAGTGTCCTGAGCTGCGTGTTCAGGACTGGGTGCCCGGGACTGTGTGTCCTCAGGTTTAAATACCTAGCCGCCCTAACCACACGTACAACCGTCACAGCTGTTGGAACTGGTCTACCAAATCATTGTCTTCACCAAGTTACCTGGTTCCATTTCCTCAACCCTTCCATTTCCTCTTTTATGTGTTGAGTGCTTGTTCATATCTGTTTGAAAACTTTGACTGAAGACTTTCTCAATTTCCTCAGTTCAATTTCTTCAGCCTGTTTGTCTTATCCTGTGTTATCATATGTTTACGCTTTCTGTACTCTGTACGTGTTTTCATTTCATCATGGAGACCATGCTCATGCACTGCTATGTTTACTTCTGAGTACTTATTCCGCTGCAAGTAGTTCTTCACTCAGGAATTTCCTCACCCGAAAATTCCTCAGTGAAGAATTCATAAAAATCGCTTATTCACCCCCCCTCTAGTCGATATAACGCACTTTCAGTTGGTATCAGAGCAAGGTACTCCCTTGTTCTGTGTGATTTTGGTTTAACCACCTGGAGTTTTAGTTATGTCGACCACAAGTATGATCAAGGTTTCTACTACGTGTCCTACCTTCGATGGGACGAACTACCCCTACTGGAAGAATAAGATGCGCATGCATCTTGAGGATTGATAACGATCTCTGGTACGTTGTGGAGAATGGTGTTCCCTCTGTCACTCCCACCATCAATGCTGCTGATGTGAAGAGATTCAAGCAACTCGACTCTCAGGCGAAGAATATCATATGTGGCCATCTGAGCAAAGGGCAGTATGGCAGAGTGAGTGCTCTGGAGACAGCTAAGCTTATCTGGGATAGGCTGTCCAAGGTCAATGAGGGAGTCTCAACACAACGTGACTCTCGAGTTGACGTTCTTTGAAATCTCTTCAACCGCTTGAAAAGACTCGACAATGAAAATGTTCAGCAAACCTTCGGTCGCCTCACTGACATCTCAAACGAGCTTTAAGCACTTGGTGCCGCTAATATCACCGACCATGAGGTGGTGAAGAAATTGCTGAGATCGCTTGATTCCTCATTTGATACCCTGGCATTGATGATACATGAACGTGGAGACTACAAGTCACTTGATCCCGCTGATATCCTCGAGAGACTAAACACTCATGAGTTCTAGCTTGCTAAGAAGAGAGATCTCTATGGACAAAGTTATGGTAGATCACGGGCTCTAAAGGCAAGGCAGTATCCAAATCTGATGGTGAAGATTCTGACAGCAGCCTTGGTGACCCTGAAGATCTGAGCCAGGAGCTAGCAATGCTCGTGAGGAAGTTCCAAAAGTTTTCAAGATGTGGTCGTTTTGGTAAATCCTCAAGAGGTGGTGACTTGAGATTAGATTCCTCATCCCATGATTACAAGAAGAGACTCTGCCATAAATGTAAAAAACCTAGACACTACATTCAAGATTGTCCTCAGTGGGAAAAGGAATCGAAGAAGAAGAAGAAGTACAAGGATTACAGTTCTGATGATTCAAAGAAGAAGAAGAAGAAATCTTCAAAGTCCTCGTCATCAAGACCCTCAAGGTCCTCATCTCACAAGAAGAGCAGCTCCAAGAAGGCTCGAGCATTCATTGGCAAGGAAATGGATTCTGAGGCTGAATCTGAGGAAAATGAGGAAGAAGAGGAATCTGAGGAGTCATACTCTGGTGTGGCAAGCCTAGCCCTCGCTACCGCGTTCGTAAGCAAGTCCATCTTCAACTCTGAAGAAAAGGACCTCCCCAACACCACTGATGAAGGCGATGAGGACTACACTCCCACCTATTGCTTCATGGCAAAAGGCTCAAAGGTACTCAAATATCCCCCATCCGAATCTAGTGAGAATGAATCTGATGAAAACCTCAAACCCAGCTATTCTAAACTTGCTAAGATTGCTGTGAAACTGCAAAAGGCTATTGAAAAGGTTCAAAATATGCTAGATAAAAGCGATGATATGTTAGGCGAGGAAATGGATCGCACTAAAATCTTGACTGAAAATCTTCAGAGACTTCAGTCCAAGTTTGATAATCTTCAAGCTCATCATAACACTCTCCTATCTGATCATGAGAAGCTTTCTTATGAATTTCTTTAAAGAAAGCAAGATCTTGAGAAGCTGAGAGTGAGTTATGAAGATCTTCAGAAGGAGCGTGATTCATTACTTGCTCCACAGATCAGCGCTACTCAGGATGAATTTGTTCCTCCATGTTTGAAGTGCATTGAACGTGAAACTGTTAATTCTTCACCTGAATGCTCAAATACTTCCATTGCTGCAAATTCTTCAACTACCTCTGCTATCACTAATTCCTCATCTGAGGACATTGCTAGTATCACTAATGATGCATGGCAGAAGGAATTGTATATGACAGGCATGTAAAAAAGCCTCAAGGGGCATCAGGCTCTTTGTGACGTGCTTAAAAGGCAGATCCTCAACAGGAACCCTAGGAAAGAGGGTATTGCCTTTGAGAGGAAAATCAATGCTGATGGGACCTATTGGAAACCTGAGCAGTATCCCAAAACCTCATGGGTTGCTGCAAAGGGACCTTCAGTGGATCCATCTACTTTATCTGGCTTTACATGTGAATCTTCATATTCTTCTGATGAGTCCATTGACTCTAACTATAAACTGTTCAAAAATCAAAATGGTGAAGTATTTGCTAGATATGTTGGCACTAACTGCAGGAACGGTCCTCCTATGAAGAAAATATGGGTTCCCAAAAGGTGCCTTGAAAATCTTCAGGTAAGTGTCATCATGACACCACCTGTGAAGAATAGGAACCCCAGATCAAATTCTTCATATGGACCAAATTCTTCATATGGATCCAAGTCCTCATATGGACCAAACTCCTCTCATGGATCAAATTCCTCAAAAGGATCAAAGTCCTCATATGAACATCATCATGCTAACCCGTCTGTTTCTCAGGGAAGATCTAAGAATAATGGATATGTGCATTATTCATCAAATCATTATGTCCATAAGTCCTCGAAGAATTTCTCTGCCTACTCTTATGCTTATCCTAACCCCTCTTATGTGTAACGAAGTGGATTGCATCTATGCCACCTTTCTCTTATGGAGCTCGCAAAATGATGAACTCTTTGCCACCCCTTCAGATGTGGGTGGTGAATAAAAAGAACTAATCTCTTATGCAGGGTTAGGTCTCCAAACGAACTTAATCGTCTGAAGAATTTGTTAGAGACCTGAATATGCTTGAAAGGACGCAAGCTATTCATGAAGAAATGAATTTTCATTTCTCACATCCTCATACTGTTTTATCTGTTCTATTGTCTGATGAAGTTGATACCATATTCTTCACTGATGAAGTATATGAGTTCGTAAGTTGCACTGAAGGATGATCAACCCAAAGCCACTGAGTGGGTCCTCGATAGTGGATGTACAAATCACATGACTGGTGATATGAGCTTATTGATGGACTTTGCTTTATCTCCATCACATCTGAAGCATATCACCTACGCTGACAAAGGCAAAAGTAAGGTATCGGGTCTAGGTAAGGTTGCAATCTCAAAGGATCGACACATGGACAAAGTCATGCTTGTCGAGTCCTTAGGGTTCAACCTCATGTCTGTCTCAATGCTTTGTGATCTTGATATGGTGGTTGTCTTTGGCAAGTACCGTTGTGTTGTGATCATGGAAACTGACAATTCCAAAGTCTTCGAAGGCTTTAGGAGAGGAGATTTGTATATTTTTGATTTCTCTACAGCACCACAACCTGCTACATGTCTTCTTGCAAAAGCTTCAGAAGGCTGGCTATGGCATCGATGACTTGGTCATGCTTGCATGAGCAATCTGCACACGCTCACGAAGAAGAAGCATGTCATTGGCATTGAAAATGTCAAATTCCTCAAGGATCACTTATGCGAAGCCTGTGAAGCTGGAAAGATGACCAAGGCCAAGCATCCAGCAAAGACTATCATGACTACTACTTGACCATTTGAATTGCTTCACATGGATCTCTTTGGCCCTACTCACTATGCCACATTTACCAATGTTGCATCTTTATATGGCTTTGTCATTGTTGATGATTACTCTCGATATACATGGGTCCATATTATCACTTACAAAACTGAAGTGCAGGAAGTCTTCAAACGATTTTCCTCGAGGGCTTCAACTAACTTTGGTGTGAAGATCAAGCACATCAGGAGTGATAATGGAACTGAGTTCAAGAACACTGGCCTTGATGACTATCTTGATGAACTTGGTATTACTCATGAGTTATCTGCTCCTTATACTCCTCAGCAAAATGGCGTCGTGGAGCGCAAGAACAGGACTCTTGTTGAGATGGCCCACACTATGCTTGATGAGTACAAGACGCCTCCTCGCTTCTGGCCTGAGGCAATTGATACTGCATGCCACATCATCAACAGGGTATATCTTCACAAATTCTTCAAGAAGACAACATATGAACTTCTCACTGACAAGCAACCCAATGTGAGTTATTGCAAATTCTTCAGTGCTAAATGTTGGATTAGAGATCCTCATTATAGTTCTAAATTTGCACCGAAAGCACATGAAGGTTTTATGCTCGGTTATGGTAAGGATTCGCACACCTACAGAGTCTTCAACACCTGTCATCAGAAGGTTGTTGAAACTGTAGATGTGCGGTTCGATGAGACTAATGGCTCGCAAAGAGAGCACCTACCTCCTGTGACGGATGAAATACCCCCCTGAGGAATCTATTAAGCTCAAGGCTACAGAGGATGTTATTCCTACTGAAGAATCAGCTGAAGAAGTTGTTCCAGAGCATGAAGAACGTCGTGCTAATGCACCTGAGGAAAATCGTGCTGAAGAAAATGCTGATCAAATTCCTCAACGTCAACCCGCTCATCCTCGCGTCGCAAATGAAGTGCAAATTGAGAAAATCATCAGCGACACCAACATTCCAGGTACTCTCACATGCTCAAGAGCTTCACATTTATTTAACTTTTGTGGGCACTTTGCTTTCGTCTCTATCACAGAGCCCACTAAGGTAGATGAAGCATTTCTGGAGCCTGAGTGGATTCAAGCTATGCAAGAGTGAGGGAGTCCTGGATTAGGGGGTCTCCGGACAGCCGGACTATATCCTTTGGCTGGACTATTGGACTATGAAGATACAAGATTGAAGACTTCGTCCCGTGTCCGGATGGGACTCTACTTGGCGTGGAAGGCAAGCTAGGCAATACGGATATGTATATCTCCTCCTTTGTAACCGACCTTGTGTAACCCTAGCCCCCTCCGGTGTCTATATAAACCGGAGGGTTTTAGTCCGTAGGACAACATACAATCATGCCATAGGCTAGCTTCTAGGGTTTAGCCTCTCTGATCTCGTGGTAGATCAACTCTTGTACTACTCATATTATCAAGAACAATCAAGCAGGACGTAGGGTATTACCTCCATCAAGAGGGCTCGAACCTGGGTAAACATCGTGTCCCCTGCCTCCTGTTACCACCCGCCTTAGATGCACAGTTCGGGACCGCCTACCCGAGATCCACCGGTTTTGACACCGACAAAGAGGAATTACATCAACTCGAGCTCAACAACGTCTGGGAATTGGTCAAACGTCCAGATCCTCGCAAGCACAATATCATCGGCACAAAGTGGATCTACCGCAACAAGCAAGATGAAAATGGCCTTGTGGTGAGGAATAAGGCATGGCTTGTAGCTCAAGGCTACACACATGTTGAAGGAATTGATTTCGATGAAACTTTTGCACCTGTTGCTAGACTTGAAGCTATTCACATATTACTTGCTTATGCTAACCATCATGATATCACTTTATATCAAATGGATGTGAAAAGTGCATTCTCAATGGTAAGCTTGAGGAAGAAGTGTATGCTGCTCAACCCCCAGGTTTTGAAGATCCAAAGCATCCTGACAAAGTCTTCAGACTCAATAAGGCCCTCTATGGCCTCAAGCAGGCGCCACGGGCATGGTATGATACTTTGAAGGAATTCCTCATGAAGAAAGGCTTCAAACCCGGTTCACTTGACCCAACTCTTTTCACTAAATCTTATGATGGTGAATTGTTTGTGTGCCAAATATATGTTGATGATATTATCTTTGGCTGGACTGACCAACATTATACTGATGAATTTGCCTATATGATGAGTGAAGAATATCAAATGTCTATGATGGGAGAATTGAAATTCTTCTTAGGTCTTAAAATTCGTCAACAACGCAATGGCATATTCATATCTCAGGAGAAATATCTCAAGAATGTACTGAGGAAATTCGGCATGCAAGATTGCAAAGGAGTCAAAATCCCTATGCCCACAAATGGCCTTCTATGCACTGATGAAAATGGTATTGACTTCAATCAAAAGGTATACCGCTCCATGATTGGTTCTTTGTTGTACCTAGATGCATCTAGGCCAGATATTATGCTTAGTGTTTGCATGTGTGCCTTATTTCAAGCTACACCGAAGGAATCACACCATAAGGCTGTGAAGCATATTCTTCGATATCTAGCTCACACACCAAAACTTGGATTATGGTACCCCAAGGGCTCTGCTTTTGATCTCATTGGATTTTCAGACTCTGACTATGCTGGTGATCGTGTGGATCGCAAGTCAACATCTGGCACATGCCATTTTCTTGCACGATCTTTGGTCTGTTGGTCCTCGAAGAAACAGAACTGTGTATCACTGTCTACTGCTGAAGCTGAGTACATTGCTGCTGGTTTTTGCTGTGCTCAACTGCTATGGATGAAGCAAACTCTCAAGGACTACGGCGTCAACGTGAAGAATGTGCCACTCTACTGTGACAATGAAAGTGCCATCAAGATTGCTCATAACCCAGTTCAGCACTCGAAGACAAAGCACATTCAGATTCATCATCAGTTTCTTTGTGATCATGTGTTGAAGGGCGACATCTCTATTGAGCATGTGAAGACTGAAGAACAGCTAGCCGATATCTTCACTAAGCCCTTGGATGAGAAGAGATTTAGCAAGTTGTGGTGTGAGCTAAATATCCTAGAATCTTCGAATGTTCTTTAAAAAGGACAGCCATCCTAACACTTATGCAAAATTGATGACTTAGATGTGCAACACATGAAGAAATGTTTTTCTTCAATCAATGAAGACTAACACTCTAAGTGTGAAGAAATTAACGAAGAATTTAATTCTCAGAACCCTACAACAATTGTACGCGGTGTCTGAAATCATCATTCTTATATGGTGGGTCACGCCACCACAAAATGTTGAAAATCTTCAATTGAGCTTTTCCTCAGTTCTTTGAAATTCCTCAGTTGTTTTTCAATTTGCATTGTCTTCATCATTTCCGTCATTTTTCTTCATTGGATATATATATATATATATATGAGTTTATGCCCTCTACAGCATTCACTTATTGCTATTACTTCAAGTTGCTTGTTCCGCTAAGTGAATGCGATTGGACCCTTCCCCCTCTATGCTAAACTCAACCCACTCTATTCACAAATTCTTCATGTGCGTTCTATTTGAAACTCGTTCAAAATCTTCACTATATCCTCATCAGCCGAAGAAATTGCGAACGGAACTTTAAAACCTATCTTATCTAAATTTTCGGCTTTGCCGCTCAAACCGTTCCACATCCCACGACAACACTTATCCATTCACCCATGATCTCACACGATCTCCACTTCTCAGTACGTGGGTGACACATGTCAAACGAATGAGAAGGGTCAGGGGCACATTCGTCCAATTTCTTTGGGCGGACAGTTTTTTCACCGTGGATATAAATACCCCTTCCCTTCCTCACTTCACTTTTACTCCACTCGTTCTCACCCCAGCTCGAGCTTCTCAAACCCTAGCACCGCCGGTACTTCATCGTCATCGGTGAGGAAGAGCTTCACTGCCTCAATTTCGTCGCCGTCGTACTCGCACCGGCTATGGATTTCTTCACTCCGCCGCTGCCGTAGCTGTCTTCCTCTGCCAAGTTAGGGCGTGGAAGATCTAAACTGACGAACTTCACATCTAAACCTCTTAGTTTGTCGTGTTCTTCGTCCAGGATAATTAAAAGTTACTTTTACTGCCCTCTTTGATTCAAATGATAACTACAAAATCTTCAAAGGTGTTTATACTTCAAATTCATCACGCACTGAACACCTCACATGTCATCTGTTCTTGATTCATTTCTCTAAAGCTATATTTTTCTTCAAGATTCCTCAAATGTGTGGATTTTCAATGTATACATCTCTGGAACCTAAGACAAAGAACATTTAGTGAAATTCTTCAAGACTCATCTAGTCAAATTCCTCAAACTTGCTTCTTTTTAAAAAAACTCTGAGAACGCATATGACCTCTCCATATTCCTCGCAACTATACTCTGTTCACAGGTACTCATGGCAGCTGCTGAATCACTAGGTTCTCATCAACTTAACTCATTTGCAGCGTTCCTCGAAGAAAAGTTGCATACATCTTCAAATAATTCCATTGTTCAAATTCCCCATCTGAAGAAAATGGCTGATGGAAGGAAGCCATAGAAGGGAGGAAAGAGGCCTGAGGTCAATACTGCTTTTGAGATCCCTAATGACATATACAAGGACTATTGCACTCCTGATGAGGCCACTCATGGAAAGGAAACCAAGAATGAGCGCAAAGTGCGCATTCAAAGAATAGAGAGGAGATGGGCAAGAGAGTGGAGGGAGTACAGGTATGTTACTCCCAAGTACATGAAGAAATTATCTCTAAATCCTCCATGCCCAAGACCTCCATTGGCACCTGGCCAAGAAGCAGATCCCACCAGCCTCAAGCGTGGTGAGGATTATCCTAATGAATGGGCCAAGCACCAGGCCAAGTTGGCCAGACAAGCAAGAGAAGCAGTGAGGAAATTCAATGAAGACTCTGCTGCTGCTGCTGCCACTGCTGAGGCCTCTACAAGCAAGCCAAAGAAGGCCATGACAAAGAAGCCTGCTCACAAGCCAAGTGCTTCACCGGCAATGCCCTCACGGCCAAGTTCCTCAGCAATGCCCTCACGGCCAAGTTCCTCAGCATTGCCCTCACGGCCAGATTCTTCAAAGCCCTCACGGCCAACTCCTCAAGCTGCTCCCACTTCAAAATTCTCAGCACCTCCGCCAAATCCTTAGCTGCTCCGACCAAATCCTTAGCACATGCGCATCTCGCCACATGCCAAAGGACGACGGGCATCTCTATTGCCTTAGGAGCATCTGCTAGTTCCTCAGCACCACTACATTCTTTAACTGGTCCCACTCTATTGAAGACCAAGGCAACTGTTGGACGAGGCTCTTGACCAAGTCCTCAAAAGAAGCAAGTCGCTTTTCAAGTGCCGTCAGATGAAGACGAAGCTGATGATGATGAACTTGCAGAAATCATTAGAGACAGGCAGGTCAAGGCCGCTAGAGCCAAGGGCACAAGTGTGCCTCCGCTTTTGGATCCAAAGTTGATCCTTGAGTACATTGACCTATGGCACAAGGACCCAAATACTCCTATGCCTGATTTCAAGCTGACTCCTGGCCAAAGCCATATGTTGACTCACTTCATACAAGAAGAAAAATGGAAGTTTGAGAAGGCCAGGCAGATTAAGAAAGCGCAGTACAAAAAGGGGCGTTACTTGAAGAAAAACGTTGTCTCTATGACAACTGAAGAACTCGTCAATAATCAGTCTGAGATCAAGAAACTCAGTGATAAATTTGACGCATACCATGCTGATTCACTGGGAGCCAAGGTTCGTTTTGTGAAACTCGCTGACAACTTCACTTCAAATGTTACAAACCCAACACAACAGGAAATTCCTCAGGCTGAAGCATCTGCTCGGCCTACCGAAGATAATGACAGCACCGCTGATGACAATCAGGCTGCTGAAGAAAATGCTAATTCCAGGGCTGATGACTGCATTCCAGCCACTGAAGAAACTGCCAGGGCAACCACTAGAGTTGTGCCTGAAGAAAGTGAAGACGTCAGGGCAACTGCATTAGTTGCGCCTCAAGAAATTCAACCAAATTCCTCTGCTCCTCCTGCGCCTACACCAACTTCGATACTTCCATCTGCATCAGATGTGAAGAAGACCAAGGCTGCAGAGCGTGCAGCAGTGAAGAAAAGGAAGGCATCAACTTCATCAGATTCTTCAGCCCCGAAGAAGATGAAGCCATTGACCAGCTCATTTGCCAACCCAATTGATATTGTTCCTATCTCAATGTAATGCCCTCGATGCGGCTATATCTCCCACATGTCGAAGCACGACTTAGAGGCATAACCGCATTGAAAGCAATGTCTCAAGTGAGGTAATCTTCACAACAAACCATGTAAATAAATAAAGGGAAAGGTACATAGTTGGCTTACACTCGCCACGTCACACAAATACATAAATAAGTCATGACATTCATCCAATACACTCAAGGTCCGACTATGAAACCAAAATAAAGATCAACCCCCAAATGCGACAAAGTCCCCGATCGCCCCAACTGGGCACCACTACTGATCATCTGGGAAAGACACGTAGTATCGTCCTGAGTCCTCTTCGAACAACCACTTGAGCTCAGTTGAATCACCTGGAGTGGTATCATCGGTCCCTGCATCTGGTTTTGGAAGGAATCTATGAGTCACGGGGACTCAGCAATCTCACACCCTCGCGATCAAGACTATTTAAGCTTATAGGAAGGGTAAAGGTATGACGTGGAGCTGCAGCAAGCGACTAGCATATTTGGTGGCTAACACATGAAAAAGAGAGCGAGAAGAGAAGGCAAAGGCACGGTCGAACAACTATGATCAAGAAGTGATCTTAGAACAACCTACGTCAAGCATTACTCCAACACCGTGTTCCCTTCCCGGACTCCGCCGAGAAGAGACCATCACGGTTACACACGCGGTTGATGCATTTAAATTAAGTTAAGTTTCAGGTTATCTACAACCGGACATTAACAAATTCCCATCTGCCCATAACCGCGGGCACGGCTTTCGAAAGTTTAAATCCCTGCAGGGGATTCCCAACTTAGCCCATCACAAGCTCTCACGGTCAACGAAGGATATTCCTTCTCCCAAGACAATCCGATCAGACTCGGCATCCCAGTTACAAGACATCTCGACAATGGTAAAACAAGTCCAGCCAAGCCGCCCGAATGTGTCGACAAATCCTAATAGGAGCTGCACATATCTCATTCTCAGGGCACACTCAGATGAGACTAGCTACGAGTAAAACCAACCCTCAAGTTTCCCCGAGGTGGCCCCGCAGGCAGCTCAGTTCGGACCAACACTCAGAGGAGCACTGGCCCGGGGGGGTTAAAATAAGATGACCCTCGGGAGTGCGACTCCCAAGGGAAAATTGGGTGGTGGTGAGGCAAATGGTAAAACCAAGGTTGGGCCTTGCTGGAGGAGTTTTATTCAAAGCAAACTGTCAAGGGGTTCCCATTATAACCCAACCGTGTAAGGACGCAAAAATCCGGGAACATAACACCGATATGACGGAAACTAGGGCGGCAAGAGTGGAACAAAACACCAGGCATAAGGCCGAGCCTTCCACCCTTTACCAAGTATATATGTGCATCAAGATAAACAAGATAGTATTGTGATATCCCAACAATGAACATGTTACAACAAGGAACAAACTCCAATCTTCACCTGCAACTAGCAACGCTATAAGAGGGGCTGAGCAAAACGGTAACATAGCCAAACAACGGTTTGCTAGGACAAGGTGGGTTAGAGGCTTGGCTTAACAATATGGGAGGCATGATAAGCAAGTGGTAGGTATCGAAGCATAGGCATAGCAAAAGAGAGAGCATCTAGCAAGCAAAGATAGAAGTGATTTCGAGGGTATGGTCATCACGAATGACTTTGCACATCTCTTCTGCCTCTGTGATCAAGTCATTTCCAAGAAGTTGACGTTCACCAGTCTCTGACCAGTTAAGAGGAGTACGACACTTCCTGCCATAGAGAATCTCAAATGGGGCCTTGCCCGAACTCAAATGGGGACATCTCGACAATGGTAAAACAAGTCCATCCAAGCCGCCCGAATGTGCTGACAAATCCTAATAGGAGCTGCACATATCTCATTCTCAGGGCACACTCAGATGAGACTAGCTACTAGTAAAACCAACCCTCAAGTTTCCCCGAGGTGGCCCCACAGGCAGCTCAGTTCGGACCAACACTCAGAGGAGCACTGGCCCGGGGGGGTTAAAATAAGATGACCCTCGGGAGTGCGACTCCCAAGGGAAAAGTGGGTGGTGGTGAGGCGAATGGTAAAACCAAGGTTGGGCCTTGCTGGAGGAGTTTTATTCAAAGTAAACTGTCAAGGGGTTCCCATTATAACCCAACCGTGTAAGGACGCAAAAATCCGGGAACATAACACCGATATGACGGAAACTAGGGCGGCAAGAGTGGAACAAAACACCAGGCATAAGGCCGAGCCTTCCACCCTTTACCAAGTATATATGTGCATTAAGATAAACAAGATAGTATTGTGATATCCCAACAATGAACATGTTACAACAAGGAACAAACTCCAATCTTCACCTGCAACTAGCAACGCTATAAGAGGGGCTGAGCAAAATGGTAACATAGCCAAACAACGGTTTGCTAGGACAAGGTGGGTTAGAGGCTTGGCTTAACAATATGGGAGGCATGATAAGCAAGTGGTAGGTATCGAAGCATAGGCATAGCAAAAGAGCGAGCATCTAGCAAGCAAAGATAGAAGTGATT
Organism: Triticum urartu; assembly: GCF_003073215.2. Taxonomy (NCBI): domain Eukaryota; kingdom Viridiplantae; phylum Streptophyta; class Magnoliopsida; order Poales; family Poaceae; genus Triticum; species Triticum urartu. The sequence continues at coordinate 109,726,963 of NC_053026.1, read as the reverse complement.
TCGAGGGTATGGTCATCTTGCCTGCAAAGTTCTCAAAATTGTCCTGATCCTCGTAAGTGTACTCAACGGGCTCCTCATTCACGTATTCGTCTCCCGGCTCTACCCAAGCAAGAACAACAAGGAACACAATCAACCATGTGCAATACTCAAGCAACATGACGCAAACATGGTATGATATGCGGGATGCGATATGTGATGCATAGGCATGATTTGGAAAGGAATGATTGAACCTGGCCTCAACTTGGAAATCTAAGAGTGCCACTGGAAAGGTGAGGTGATTTCGGTCGAAAAAGAAATAAAGATCACCGGAATCGGATACACGGTTTGGAAATGGCAAGCAAAACAAATATGGCACCGGTCTGCGATAATCAGCACGAGATCATCTAAATGCATCAAGAACAACATGCTACAGCACTCCAACATGACAACAAAATACATGGCAGGGATCCACTCATGATGCTTGACAAAATATGAACACTGAGCTACGGCTAATTCACTCATTAACAGGTTCAAACAAGCATGGCAAAAGTGCAAATGATAACAGGTTTCAGACTTAGTGAAATTAACAGCATGTCAGGAATTTATCAGCAGGAAGCAAAGTTTAGAGCACTAAAACTACATGCTACAGGAACATATCATGGAAAAGAAAGGCATGGCATGAAAATACTCAAAGCATATAACAAAAGTCCCTTAGTGACCATAAGCCAAAATGGGATCAGAAAATACAATTGCAAGCATGTGAACATAGCAAAAACATAAACAGATTCAGACTTAGTGAAAAACTGGAGCATGGCAAAACAGATAACGAGTAGGCATGTTTACGAGCTCGATGCACTCACTACGAGGCATTGCATGACGAAATAAGCATACACCCAGCAAATATACATAGCATGGAAGCTAGACATGGCAAGAACAACAACATAGCATGCACGGATCAACAACAACAAGCTCGGCAAAATTGCTAAACATGTTAACAATCTGCCAGGAACATTTTATAGCAAAAGTAGAGCTCGGTTGACTCAAGCTAGGGTGCTCCATAATTGCAAACAAAGACATGGATGGATAGAGGACAACATTATCTACAAAACATCCTTACTGATCATGCTCAAAAGAGGCACGGATCACTAGGAAACAACATGAACATATGGCATAAAAATAATGACAGGGCAAGGACTTAGTGAAATTCTAAGTCCCTGAAATCAGCATCATTGAGTAAGCTACTTTGCATGCTTGTGCTAGTCACCACGAAGATCAAAAAAATACATGGCATACACCCCTGTAAAGATGACATGGCATTGTTCAAAACACATGTAGAGCTCAGGATCATAGCATGCACACATTAAACATGAAAAAAATGACAAAAGTGCATTTGCTGAAACAGACCTGAAATTATCATCACAGCCCTCTTCCAACAGCATTTCGGGCATCAAGATGAGCTCAAATGAGAATGATGCAATGAGATGGAATGTTGTACTCGTCGAGATGAACATTTTGATATGCTACTCGCACGAATCAGAGCTACGATGAGGAAGTTGTGATGCGTCAAAGATTGCAAAAAATTAGGGTTCGGGGGGAAAGTCAACCGAATCTGGATCTCAAATCTGGCGGTACTGTAGCAGCGCACGTCACCCGAGGTTCTCCGGAGAAGAGGGGGGTCGCCGGAGTAGTGGAAGAAGCTCGCCGGCCTTGCGGGCATCGACGTCGAGGCGCGGCCGGAGTAGTGGGGCGGTGCAGCGGACTTGGGCGGCGAGGAGCGGTCGGTGGAGGCGGCGGTCCGGTGAGGCGGCGAGGTCGCCGGCGAGGCGAGGTCGCCGGTGGCCGGTGAAGGAGAGGCGGCGCGTGGCAAGGAGGGAGGCGCGGGGCGCGCGGTCGGTGGCGGCGGGCGACGTGGGCCGGTCGCGGGCTCCCGTGCCGGCGAAGTGGGGCGGCGGCCGGGCGAACCACGTAGCGACACGTGGCGGCAGTGGGACGAAACGGACACGTCTGTCGGTGAGAACTTTGTCCGGCGTGCGAGGAGGGGATTTCGCTAGGGTTTGTCCGAAAATTTCAGGGGGGGGATCTATTTATAGAGGTAGAGGGAGCTAGGAAGCTCCAAATGAGGTGCGGTTTGCGGCCACGCGATCGTGATCGAACGCTCTAGATGATGGAGGAGGTTTAGGTGGGTTTTGGGCCACTTTGGAGGGGTGTTGGGCTGCAACACACACGAGGCCTTTTCGGTCCCTCGGTTAACCGTTGGAGTATCAAACGAAGTCCAAATGGCACGAAACTTGACAGGCGATCTACCGGTAGTAAACCAAGTCCGCATGACAAGTATTGGTACAATCCGAAAACGTTTAACACCCGCACACGAGAAGAGGTAGAAAGGGACACCGGAGGACATAGGAGCGCCAGAATGCAAAACGGACAACGGGGAAAATGCTCAGATGCATGAGACGAACACGTATGCAAATGCAATGCACATGATGGCATGTTATGAGATGCATGACAAAGACAAAACACATGGAGACAAAAACCCGACAACGAGGAAAATAACATAACTTAGTGCCGAAAATGGCAAGAGTTGGAATATAACTAAGGTAGGTTACATCCGGGGTGTTACAACACGCCACCACTACGAAAGGATCTCGTACCGAGATCTAGGACTGGAAAAACTCCGTGTACTCAGAACGGAGGTGATCCTCGCATTCCCAGGTGGCTTCACGGTCGGAATGATGTGACCACTTGACTTTGAGGAATTTGATAGACTTGTTGCGAGTCTTGCGCTCAGTTTCTTCAAGAATAGCAACGGGGTGCTCACGATAATAAAGGTCTTCTTGGAGATCAATGTCTTTGAAGTTGACGGTGCGGTCATGAGTCTTGAAGCACTTGCGGAGTTGAGAGACACGGAACACGTCGTGCACGTTTGCAAAGTTGGACGGAAGCTCAAGTTGATAGGCGAGACCGCCTCTCTTGCTAACGATCTTGAAAGGACCCACGTATCTAGGGGCAAGCTTCCCTTTGATACCAAAGCGACGAGTACCTTTCATTGGAGAGACGCGGAGGTAGACATGGTCTCCGATCTCGAAAGCCAAGTCACGATGCTTGCTATCATAGTAGCTCTTTTGGCGCGATTGCGCGGCTTTGAGATTATCACGAATGACTTTGCACATCTCTTCTGCCTCTGTGATCAAGTCATTTCCAAGAAGTTGATGTTCACCAGTCTCTGACCAGTTAAGAGGAGTACGACACTTCCTGCCATAGAGAATCTCAAATGGGGCCTTGCCCGAACTCGCTTGGAAGATATTGTTGTAGGAGAACTCGGCATATGGAAGAAAATCTTCCCACTTCATACCGAAGGAGATGACGCAAGCCCTGAGCATATCTTCAAGAATCTGATTGACACGCTCGACTTGGCCACTAGTTTGAGGATGAAAAGCTGTGCTGAAACGGATGTTGGTGCCCATGGCCTTCTGAAAAGAATCCCAGAACTTGGAGGTGAAGATGCTGCGACGATCTAAAGATATCAACTGTGGAATGCTGTGCAGAGAGACAATCCTGGAGGTATATAGCTCTGCCAATTGAGCTGATGTGATAGATTCTTTGATAGGAAGGAAATGAGCCACTTTAGTGAGTTTGTCAATGACAACGAAGATAGCATCATTGCCATGCTTGGACTTTGGAAATCCAGTCACGAAGCCCATCTCAATATGGTCAAACTTCCATTCTGGAATGGCAAGAGGTTGGAGGAGACCAGCTGGTCATTGGTGTTCTGCCTTCACTCTTCTACAGACATCACATTCATTCATGAACTGAGCAATCTCACGCTTCATTCGAGTCCACCAATATGACTGCTTGAGGTCCTGGTACATCTTTGTACTCCCAGGGTGGATAGAGAGGAGTGAATTGTGAGCCTTGTTCATAATGACTTTACGAAGGTCACCTTTAGGCACAATAATGCGATTCTCGAAGAATAGAGTATCCTTGTCATCAAGGCGATAGCACTTGTACTTAGGTTGACTCTTGGCAATCCCAATCTTCACCTTCTTCACCAAAGCATCAAGAAGTTGAGCCTCGCGAATTTGATCTTCCAAAGTAGGAGAGACTTGGAGGTTTGCCAGAAATCCTTGAGGAACAACTTGCAGATTGAGTTTGCGGAAAGCTTCACAAAGCTCGGGTTGGTAAGGCTTGAGAATCAAACTGTTGCAGTAAGCCTTCCTGCTCAATGTGTCAGCAATTACATTGGCCTTTTCTGGAGTATATTCGATTCTCGGATTATACTCTTGAATCATTTCGACCCAACGAGTCTGCCTGAGGTTGAGATTTGGCTGAGTGAAGATGTACTTGAGACTCTTATGATCAGTGAAGATGTCCACTTTTCTTCCCAATAAGAGATGTCTCCAAGTTAAAAGAGCATGCACAACTGCCGCCAACTCGAGGTCATGAGTGGGGTAGTTCTTTTCGTTGGGCTTCAACTGGCGAGAGGTATAGGCTACAACTTTCTTCTCTTGCATCAACACTGCACCAAGACCTTGAAGAGAAGCATCACAGAAGACCTCAAACGGTTTGGATTCATCAGGAGGAGTCAGAACTGGAGCAGTGACTAACTTCTCTTTCAGGGTGTTGAAAGCGATGTCACATTCAAGAGACCAAACGTACTTGACGTGCTTCTGGAGAAGGTTGGAAAGAGGCTTCGCGATCTTAGAGAAGTTCTCAATGAACCTTCGACAATAGCTTGCGAGCCCAAGGAAACTGCGGAGTTGCTTCACGTTCTGAGGTGGTTCCCAATTCACAATTGCAGACACCTTCTCAGGATTAACCGCTATGCCCTTGGGAAAGATAATATGTCCAAGGTAGAGAACCTCATCGAGCCAAAACTCGCACTTTGAAAACTTGGCATAGAACTGATGTTCTCTGAGTTTATCCAGCACCAAACGCAAGTGCTTGGCATGATCCTCCTTGTTCTTGGAAAAGACCAAAATGTCATCGAGGTAGACCAAGACGAAGTCATTTGTGTAGGCGTTGAAGATGAAATTCATCATGCGAGAGAATGTTGGAGGAGCGTTGACGAGGCCGAAAGACATGACAGTGTATTCATATGAACCATAGCTTGTTCTGAATGCTGTCTTAGGGATATCTTGCTCACGAATGAGAATCTAATGATAGCCCATACGGAGATCAAGCTTGGAGAATACTTGAGCACCTTTGAGTTGTTCAAACAGCTCGTTGATGTTGGGAAGTGGGTACTTGTTCTTTATAGTCTTCTTGTTCAATGGACGGTAGTCGACACAAAGTCGGTCCATTCCATCCTTCTTCTTCACAAAAAGAACTCCACAACCCCATGGAGAAGAACTTGGTCGGATGAGACCCATACGCTCTTGAATATCGAGTTGCTTCTTCAGCTCCTTCAACTCTCCAGGTCCAAGCTTGTAAGGATGTTTGCAAGCAGGTTCCGTGCCAGGCTCAAGATCGATGATGAATTCAACTGGCCGGTGCGGAGGCATTCCTGGAAGCCATTGACCAGCTCATTTGCCAACCCAATTGATGTTGTTCCTATCTCAACCATGCCATCAAAGGACCTTGTTCCTTTTGATGAAGAATATGTGATTCCAAGTGAATCCGATGAAGAGAATCCCTCTGCTGCTTCGTCAGAGCAGTTGGATGAAGAAATTGGAGTGCATGAAATCCCTTCAACCCCAATTATCTCATCGCCCATGCCTCAGTTCACTTCTAAAGAGGCCGGCATTGAATAAATGGATGAAGAAGTTGATGTGGACATTGTATGCACCACGCCTGTGCTGAATGATGACTTTTGGGAAAGTCAGCACCCCAACTCTCCTCTGTTCACACCTCTTCAACAAATTCCTCAGTCCCCAGTAACTACTGAAGTCCAAATTGGATCTGAAGAACCTCGTGCAACTCCGTCCATCCATGAAGAAATTCCAGCCACTAGTGCCGATGAACATGTAAATGAAGAATTGAAGTCCCAGGCTGCCACTGAAGAAGTACCTGAAATTCCTCAGCCTGTGGAACCTGAGATTGAGATCCCTGAGGTTGTGATGCAATTGACTGACACTCCTCACCCCAAGCCAAAGGATCCCTTCTCAAAGAAAAAAAAATTCAAGGCTGATGACTTCTTTGGCGAGCATGTATTCTTCACTGACTACAATCCTTATGACTCTGCTCGTCTTAGGAGGAAGCACTTCTGGACTACCAGCCAGGCCAATTTCTATTCTTTGCTGCTTTTCAACAAGGACAAAATCTTCTACCATGAGCATATTCCTCATGTGGACATGGAATCATTGCCTTGTTTCACTCCTGTGCTCAGTGTGCTTCATGATGCAGGCCTCCTCAACTTTTGCTCTAACATTGTTGATTGGAATGAAGAGCTTATTCTTCAATTCTATGCTACACTGCATATCACAGGTGATCCTGAAGATATCAACTCCTGGGTCTTGGACTGGATGACCGATAATACTCATTATAAGGCACCGGCCTCTGAATTGCTTCACGCCCTGCCCATCAGTCCACCCAGTGAAGGAGCTTGCTGCCTATACCAAGAACCTGAACTCACTGCTCATTACATGCAAGTGTTAATGAAGCCTTCGAAGCCCGGTCAAGCCCCAAGGACCAAATTCCTCATAAAGGACTTACTCTATGTGCCCAAAACAGCCTATCGCATTCTAACGAGGACAATGAGTCCCATCAAAGGCCACGACTCATCTATGAGGAAATAGTTGGCATCATGAAGAATCTACTATTCAACATCATTCATAGCATTCCAACCAATTATTATGATTTCTTCATGAGGACTCTGGCAAATGTTGCACTCTCTCCGTTTGAGTTGAAGCCTTATGCTCCTTGGATTATGAGATTCCTCAGAACAAGATCTTCACTAAACTACAAGGCTGATTTTCAGAATCACCTCAGCTACTTGCCCCCGATTGAAGTCCTCAAGCAGACTTATACCTCAGCTGATGAAAATGGCAAGGCACCTCTGATCATTGATGAAGGCATTCGTCCATTGGATGGCCAGTTTCGCAAAGCTGCATCTTACTCCACCAATGATGACTCTGCCACTCATGATTCTGCTGCTAATGCACCCAAGTCTCACTAGTAGAAAAAGGGTCAAACGTGAAGCACATTAGTGCCGGTTTGATTTTGGCCCGGTACTAATGGTACCATTAGTGCCGGTTCGAACGGATTTGCATTAATGCCGGTTCGTGTTGAACCTTTAGTACCGGTTCGTGGCACGAACCGGTACTAAAGGGGTGGTGGCAGGCTGGCGTCAGGCCGGGGCCCCACGATCACCTTTAGTACCGGTTCGTGCCATGAACCGGTACTAAAGGGGTCAGACCTATAGTACCGGTTTGTGACACAAACCGACACTATAGGGCAATTTTCAAACTCTACCCCCCCATGTGTCGCCATTTCAGTTCTGAAAAAAATCAAAAGAAAATGATAAAAACTTCAAAAAATAAAATCCTTCGAGAGGTAGTTATATTACTACATCTACTAGTTAGGAAAATTTAAAAACTACAATTTGGACATGTTTTGCAAAAAGTGTAGGGAAAATGTAAAACGGCTATAACTTTTGCATACGATGTCGGAAAAAAACATATAATATATCAAAAAATTATGCACAAAAATCCGCATCCGATGGAGACGGCCTATGGCCTGTTTGGAATTTTTTAGAATCCTCAAATTCCAAAAGGAAAAAAATATATGGTCAAATTTCAGTTTGTTTAAAAAAAATTGGTTAAATCTGGTCAAACTACTTATTCAAGAAGTATTAATGTTACTACATAATTATTCAAGAATATTAGTGTTACTAAATAATTATTTCAATTTTTTGAATTTTGGTCAAACTATGGTCAAACTATGGTCAAACTGTGGTCAACTATGGTCAAACTTATTCAAGAAATATTAGCATTACTAAATAATTACTGTTTTTTTAGAATAATAGTTTCAAACTCAAACGGTGAAATGTGTGACTTCATGCTCAAGCTAAACTCCTGAGGGTTAATAGGATTGACATCTTACTATTGTCAGGAAAACAACAAGTGCAGACTCGGAAACGAAGGAGAATAGAACCCGAAATTTAAGCGTGCTCGGGCTGGAGTAGTGAGAGGGATGGGTGACCGGTCGGGAAGTTAGATGATTTGGAATGAGTGATCCACACTTGAGAAGTTAAGAGAGGTGATTAGAGACTAAATCATAAAATAATTCAAAAAAAATAAAAATAAAAAAAAAATCCCAAAATTTTCAAAGAAAAAAATCAAAAAAAACCTTTAGTACCGGTTGGTAACACCATCCGGTACTAAAGGTCCCCCATACCAGGGCGCGAGCTCACGCCACGTGGTGGCACTTTAGCGCCGGTTCGTGCCGAACTGGTACTAAAGGGGGGGGGGGCTTTAGTGCCCACCCTTTAGTGCCGGTTATGGAACCGGCACTAAAGGCCCTTACGAACCGGCGCTAAAGCTCCGTTTTCTACTAATGTCTACTCCTCAAGCCACATCTCCGCGTGTGATGACTGACCGTGAGCTGCTTCTTAGTCTTCACCAGAAGGTGGATCGAAATCATAAATGGGTTAAGCGCCAGTTTGGTTCTATTCTTGACAACATGACTGCTACACATAATGCAGTGAAGAAAAACCATTACTACCTCCATGAAGTTTTCGGTCGCACCTGGGCTATCCTATCTCATTTGTATGGTGAAGAAGATCTGAAGAAAATGGGTCTCAAGGAAGATTTTGACTGGTCTGCACCTCCTCCGAAGAAATTCAAGAAGGTCAAAGTTCCTACCTTGGTGGCTAGTTCATATTCTTCATCCGCGACACCGACGAGTATGAAGACTTGGACGACACTGCGGCAGGCCCTACAAAACAAATGATCCCAACAACGTTGGCACTCCTCCATCAACTTGATATTCTTCAGGGGCGTTAGTCTTCATTTTCAACCCTTTTGGTCATTCGATGACAAAGGGGGAGAAATTTGAGTTAGTCTTCAAGCGGGTCTACTTTTATGGGTGTTTTTTTTTCTAAGTTACAACTCTCGTTCTTTTGAAGACTTTGCTGGATCGAGTTGTAATCTTAAACTCTATGGTGGCCTGATACTTTTGTTGTGCTTTCCTGCATGCTTATTCCTTATTAATGTTAATGCACGCATGCTGGATTATATCAGTCACCATATTTCATCATGCATTTCAAATTCTTCATATTATATGTCAATGCGTGTATGAATTACAAGATATAGGGGGAAATCTCCATGATTCTACTCTTCAAGTGTGCTTTGCTTCAAAAGCAAATTCCTCACTATGCACATCTTCGGGGGGAGTTCTTCTATATCTTGCAATCAAATTCCTAAATTCCAGTATTTACACTTCATATGTTTATCCCCGTTGAAAACTTAACCTATATTGTCATCAATCACCAAAAAGGGGGAGATTGTAAGTGCATCTAGTGCCCCTTAGTGATTTTCATGTATTGAAGACTTAGGTTAAGGGACTAATGTGTTTATGAGTGCACACAGGTCTATAAGTCTATGAGGAGTTTGATATTTACAGAAAAAGTCGACCCCTAAAAATGAAGTTCTTCGACTGAAGACTTTGGATTTCTGAAGACTTTCTGAAGACTTTGAACATGAAGAAATTGGTGTAATCCTGAATATTTGGTATTCATTCGAGGAACATGAAGGGTGAAGACTTTTGTTTTCACTGTTTCATTTTCTCTTTCTTGAGTCATAGGAAACACCGTACTATTAAAGGGGGTCGAGGAAATACTAAGAAAAAATTTCCATGTGATGCTCAACTCAAATCCTACCTACCAATTCTTTCGAGTGAAGCCATTGGAAATCTCATACAGTTCACTCAAATGTCTTCAGTGACAGAGACGAAGTTCTTCTTTCTCTGAGGAATTTGTTCTGACTGAGGACTTAGGAATTCGCCACTGCGGATTGCCTACACAGTGAGGAACATGATAGCCCTGAGGAATTTGATACTCTAAATTCCGACCGTTGCTGTGCTATGCGCTAACTGTCCCAAAATATCTACCCACTTAACTGTCATATCATTGAAGGGCATTTCTGTCTTATCATGTTGGGCTGCTCCCTAGGCTATAAATAGGCTCCCCCTACAACCACTAGCTGGTTGGCTGCTCCGAGAGAAACTAACACTTGTCATTTGAGAGCATCCCATCCTCCGAGGACTTTGAGTGAAAATCATCAAGTGAGGAAAACCCAAACCCAAACACCTACAAACCCAAAGTGATTGAGCATCACTGAAGAGATTGATCCTACGTGGATCCGATGCTTGTTACCTTTGAAGATTGTGCATCTTCCAGACGGTTAGGCGTCATGGTCTAGAGCATCTAAGAGGAAATTGTGGGTCGCCGAGTGACCAAGTCTGTGAAGGTTTGGAAGTCACCTAAAGACTTACCACGAGTGATTAGGTGAGGTCTGTGCGACCTTAGCTCAAGGGGAATATGGGGAGGACTGAGTGTCCTGAGCTGCGTGTTTAGGACTGGGTGTCCGGGACTGTGTGTCCTCAGGTTTAAATACCTAGCCGCCCTAACCAGATGTACAACTGTCATAGCAGTTGGAACTGGTCTACCAAATCATTGTCTTCACCAAGTTACCTGGTTCCATTTCCTCAACCCTTCCATTTCCTCTTTTATGTGTTGAGTGCTTGTTCATATCTCTTTGAAGACTTTGACTGAAGACTTTCTCAATTTCCTCAGTTCAATTTCTTCAGCCTGCTTGTCTTATCCCGTGTTATCCTGTGTTTACGCTTTCTGTACTCTGTGCGTGTTTTCATTTCATCATGGAGACCATGCTCATGCACTGCTATGTTTACTTCTGAGTACTTGTTCCGCTGCAAGTAGTTCTTCACTCAAGAATTTCCTCACCCTAAAATTCCTCAGTGAAGAATTCATAAAAATCGTCTATTCACCCCCTCTAGTCGATATAACACACTTTTAGATTACACTGTATGATTCTAACACCCATGGATTCTTGGTGATGATCATGTTTTGCTCGTGGAAGAGGCTTAGTCAATGGGTCTGCAACATTCAGATCCGTATGTATTTTGCAAATCTCTATGTCTCCCTCCTTGACTTGATCGCGGGTGGAGTTGAAGCGTCTCTTGATGTGTTTGGTTCTCTTGTGAAATCTGGATTCCTTCGCTAAGATAATTGCTCTAGTATCGTCACAAAATATTTTCATTGGACCCGATGCACTAGGTATTACACCTAGATCGGATATGAACTCCTTCATTTGCTGCTTCCGAAGCAGCTATGTACTCCGCTTCAGACGTAGATCCCGCCACAACGCTCTGCTTGGAACTGCAACAACTGGCAGCTCCACCATTCAATATAAATATGTATCTGATTTGTGACTTAGAGTCATCTGGATCAGTTTCAAAGCTAGCATCGACGTAACCATTTATGACAAGCTCTTTGTCACCTCCATAAACAAGAAACATATCCTTAGTCCTTTTCAGGTATTTCAGGATGTTCTTGACCGCTGTCCAGTGGTCCACTCCTGGATTACTTTGGTACCTCCCTGCTAAACTTATAGCAAGGCACACATCAGGTCTGGTACACAACATTGCATACATGATAGAACCTATGGCTGAGGCATAGGGAATGACTTCCATTTTCTCTCTATCTTCTGCAGTGGTCGGGCATTGAGTCTGACTCAACTTCACACCTTGTAACACAGGCAAGAACCCTTTCTTTGACTGATCCATTTGAATTTCTTCAAAACTTTATCAAGGTATGTACTTTTTGAAAGTCTAATTAAGCGTCTTGATCTATCTCTATAGATCTTGATGCCCAATATATAAGCAGTTTCACTGAGGTCTTTCATTGAAAAATTCTTATTCAAGTATCCTTTTATGCTATCCAGAAATTATGTATTATTCCCAATCAACAATATGTCATCCACATATAATATTATAAATGCTGCAGAGCTCCCACTCACTTTCTTGTAAATGCAGGCTTCTCCAAAAGTCTGTATAAAACCATATGCTTTGATCACACTATCAAAGCATATATTCCAACTCCGAGATGCTTGCACTAGTCCATAAATGGATCGCTGGAGCTTGCACACTTAGTTAGCACCTTTAGGACCGACAAAATCTTATGGTTGCATCATATACAACTCTTCTTTAAGAAATCCATTAAGGAATGCAGTTTTGACATCAATTTGCCAGATTTGATAATCATAAAATGCGGAAATTGCTAACATGATTTGGACAGACTTAAGCATCGCTATGGGTGAGAAGGTTTCATCGTAGTCAACTCATTGAACTTGTCAAAAACCTTTCGCAACAAGTCGAGCTTTGTAGACAGTAACATTACCGTCAGCGTCAGTCTTCTTCTTGAAGATCCATTTATTCTCTATGGCTTGCCAATCATCGGGAAAGTCAACCAAAGTCCACACTTTGTTCTCATACATGGATCCCATCTCAGATTTCACGGCCTCAAGCCATTTTGCAGAATCTGGGCTCATCATCGCTTCCTCATAGTTTGTAGGTCGTCATGGTCTAGTAACATGACTTCCAGAATAGGATAATTGTACCACTCTGGTGCGGAATGTACTCTCGTTGACCTACGAGGTTCAATAGTAACTTGATGTGAAGTTTCATGATCATCATCATTAACTTCCTCACTAATTGGTGTAGGCATCACTGGAACTGATTTCTGTGATGAACTACTTTCCAATTCGAGAGAAGGTACAACTACCTCATCAAGTTCTACTTTCCTCCCACTCACTTCTTTCGAGAGAAACTCCTTCTCTAGAAGGGATTCATTCTTAGCAACGAATATCTTGCCATTGGATCTATGATAGAAGGTGTACCCAACAGTTTCCTTTGGGTATCCTTTGAAGACACATTTTTCCGATTTGGGTTCGAGCTTATCAGGCTGAAGTTTTTTCACATAAGCATCGCAACCCCAAACTTTAAGAAACGACATCTTAGGTTTCTTAACAAACCACAGTTCATATGGTGTCGTCTCAACGGATTTAGATGGTGCCTATTTAACGTGAATGCAGCAGTCTCTAAAGCATAACCCCAAAATGATAGTGGTAAATCGGTAAGAGACATCATAGATCGCACCATATCTAATAAAGTATGGTTACGATGTTCGGACACACCATTACGCTGTGGTGTTCCAGGTGGTGTGAGTTGTGAAACCATTCCACATTGTTTCAAATGAAGAACAAACTCATAACTCAAATATTCGCCTCCACGATTAGATCGTAGAAACTTTATTTTCTTGTTATGATGATTTTCCACTTCACTCTGAAATTCTTTCAACTTTCCAAATGTTTCAGACTTATGTTTCATTAAGTAGATATACCCATATCTTCTTAAATCATCTATGAAGGTCAAAAAATAACGATACCCGCCGCGAGCCTCAATACTCATCGGTCCGCATACATCACTATGTATTATTTCCAATAAGTTAGTGGCTCGCTCCATTGTTTCGGAGAACGGAGTTTTAGTCATCTTGCCCATGAGGGATGGTTTGCAAGCATTAAATGATTCATAATCAAGTGATTCCAAAAGCCCATCAACATGGAGTTTCTTCATGCGCTTTACACCAATATGACCTAAACGGCAGTGCCACAAATAAGTTGCACTATCATTATTAACTTTGCATCTTTTTGCTTCAATATTATGAATATGTGTATCACTACGATCGAGATTCAACAAAAATAGATCACTCATTATGGGTGCATGACCATAAAAGATATTACTCATATAAGTAGAACAACCATTATTCTCTGTTTTAAATGAGTAACTGTCTCGCCAAACAAGATACATATATAATGTTCATGCTCAACACTAGCACCAAATAACAATTATTCAGGTCTAAAACTAATCCTGAAGGTAGATGTAGAGGTAGCGTGCCGACAGCGATCACATCAACCTTGGAACCATTTTCGACGTGCATCGTCACCTTGTCCTTAGCTAATCTTCGTTTAATCCGTAGCCCCAGTTTCGAGTTGCAAATATGAGCAATAGAACCAGTATCAAATACCCAGTCGCTACTATGAGCATTAGTAAGGTACACATCAATAACATGTATATCAAATATACCTTTCACTTTGCCATCCTTCTTATCCGCCAATTACTTGGGGCAGTTCCGCTTCCAGTGACCAGTCCCTTTGCAGTAGAAGCACTCAGTTTCAGGCTTAGGTGGAAAGTGCAACTATCCCTAGGCGGTTTTGGTAATTCCTAACAACATATAACTCATTGAGCTAATGCTATTTCAAGATTAATATCTCGGGAAAGCTCAATGATTGGCATGGCATGGATGAGAAAAGTGGACCCCTCAAAATGCTAAGGACAAAAGGATTAACTCAAGCTCAAAGCTCAAGACTCTACATTTTCTATTTTAGTGATCCAAGATCACATTGAGTCTATAGGAAAAGCCAATACTATCAAGGAGGGATGATGTGTTGCTTAATGAGGCTCTTCCTCAAAATGCTTAGTGATATGCTCCAAAGCCCTCAACTACTTTCTCACATCCACATATGACCTAAACCAAAAGTCAAACTCGGCCCCACCGATTCTTTCTATCTGGCGCCACCGAGTTCAGATGTCATAGCCACTGCCACAAACCCTAGGCAAATTGGTCTCACCGATAGGGATCTCGGTCTCACCGAGATGGGATTGTAATCTCTCTGTTTCCCTTCGTGACGTTTCGGTCCCATTGAGATGAGCGATCGGTCCCACCGAGATTGCAATGTAAACTCTTTGTTTCCCTTTCATAACATTTCGGTCTCACCGAAATGAGCGAATCGGTCCCACCGAGTTTACCTGGCCAACTCTCTAGCTAGCTTATTGCCAAAATCGGTCTCACCGAGTTTGTGTAATCGGTCTCACCGAGATTACGTTATTCCCTAACCCTAACCATATCGGTCCTACCGAGTTGCATGTCGGTCCCACCGAAAATCCTAATGGTCACTAGATTTGCTGAATCGGTCCGACTGTGTTTATCAATTCGGTCCCATCGAGATTGGAAAGTTGTGTGTAATGGTTAGATTTTGTGTGGAGGCTATATATACCCCTCCACCTCCTCTTCATTCGGGGAGAGAGCCATCAGAACGAACCTACACTTCCAACTTACTTTTTCTAAGAGAGAACCACCTACACTTGTGTTGAGGCCAAGATATTCCATTCTTACCATATGAATCTTGATCTCTAGCCTTCCCCAAGTTTCTTTCCACTCAAATCTTCTTTCCACCAAATCCATATCCTGTGAGAGAGAGTTGAGTGTTGGGGAGACTATCATTTGAAGCACAAGAGCAAGGAGTTCATCATCAACACACCATTTGTTACTTCTTGGAGAGTGGTGTCTCCTAGATTGGCTAGGTGTCACTTTGTAGCCTCCGACAAGATTGTGGAGTTGAACCAAGGAGTTTGTAAGGGCAAGGGGATTGCCTACTTCGTGAAGATCTACCGCTAGTGAGGCAAGTCCTTCGTGGGCGACGGCCATGGTGGGGTAGACAAGGTTGCTTCTTCGTGGACCCTTCGTGGGTGGAGCCCTCCGTGGACTCGCGTAGCCATTGCCCTTCGTGGGTTAGTCTCCATCAACGTGGATGTACGATAGCACCAGCTATCGAAACCACGACAAAAACATCCGTGTCTCCTATTGCGTTTGAATCCTCCAAACCCTTCCCTTTACATTCTTGCAAGTTGCATGCTTTACTTTCCGCTGCTCATATACTCTTTGCATGCTTGCTTGAATTGTGTTAAGATTGCTTGACTTGTCCAAAGTTGCTAAAATCTACCAAGAACTAAAATTGGGAAAAGGATAAGTTTTATTTGGTGAAGTAGTCTAATCACCCCCCCCTCTAGACATACTTTCGATCCTACAAGTGGTATGAGAGCTTTGGTTTCCATTTGCTTTGATTTCCCTAGATTTTGGTAGTCATAGCCTTGGTTTCACAACGTAGGAGAGTATGTCATCTGGCGAGGGAAATTACCACCGTAGATGTCCTTACTTTGATGGTACTAATTTTGCTAGTTTGATGCATAAGATGAAAATGCATATTCTTGGACATAACCCCACCGTATGGGCTATTGTGTGTATACGCTTGCAAGGTGAATTCTTTGATGGGAGAGAACTGAATCGTGAAGCTACCGCAGAAGAGTTGAAGATGCTGCAATACAATGCTCAAGCTTGTGATATCCTATTCAACAGATTGTGCCCCGAAGAATTCAACAAAATGAGCCGTCTTGAGAATGCAAAGGAAATTTGGGATACTTTGATTGATATGCACGAAGGTACCGACTCCATCAAGAAATCCAAGCTGGATGTGCTTCAAAGTTAGCTTGACAAGTTCAAAATGAAGGATGGTGAAGGTGTCGCTGAAATGTACTCTAGGCTTGCTCTTATCACAAATGAGATCGCCGGCTTAGGAAGTGAAGAGATGACCGACAAATTCATCATCAAGAAGATCCTAAGAGCTTTGGACGGAAAATATGATACCATATACACATTGATCCAAATGATGCCAAATTACAAAGATCTCAAGCCAACAGAAGTCATTGGAAGAATTGTTGCTCATGAGATGTCACTCAAGGATAAGGAGGAGCTCCATAACAAGTCAAGTGGTGCTTACAAAGCCTCATGTGAAGCTCCCACATCATCAAGTGAGAAACAAACCTTCAATGAAGAATTGAGCCTAATGGTGAATAACTTCAACAAGTTCTACAAGAGTAGAAGCAAAGAGAGAAATTCCAAGTCAAGGTCCTACAATGACAAAAGATCTTCTAGTCGAGAGCAAAATTGCTACAATTGTGGAAGACCCAGACACTATTCCAATGAGTGTATGGCACCCTACAAGAGAATAGAAGATTCTC
Organism: Triticum urartu; assembly: GCF_003073215.2. Classification (NCBI taxonomy): domain Eukaryota; kingdom Viridiplantae; phylum Streptophyta; class Magnoliopsida; order Poales; family Poaceae; genus Triticum; species Triticum urartu. Next base: position 109,710,112 of record NC_053026.1, on the reverse strand, counting down.
CTAAAATAAGAAGTAGAAGAGAAGAATCACCATCAAGAGAGAGAAGGAGTAGAGATGATCGTTATGAACGAAGAACATCCCGGAGAAGCAAGGATTCGGAAAGGAAGGACAAGTCATCAAGGAGCTACACAAAACGAAGACATCAAGCTCATGTTGGTGAATGGGTATCCGGCTCCGACTCCGACTCCGACAATCACTCCGACTCTGAATATACTCAAGATGAAGGTGTTGCCGGTCTAGCACTTGTGTCAACCAACTCCTATGACATATTTGATTCACCAAATGAAGGACTTGGAAGATGCTTGGCTAAAGGCCCAAAGGTATCACACCCCGAATATGTTGATTTCAATAGTGATGAAGATGACTTGTTAGGTGATGATGATTTACTTGTTGACAATTCTAGTGATGAATACTATGATGAAATGTCAATTAATCATGCTAATCAAGATAAAACGAATGGCAATGATAAGGTGAAGATTGAGTTTCTAACTAAAGAACTAAACACTCTTAAGTTAGCTCATGAAACTATCTTAGGAGATCATCGAGAACTTTTAAGGACTCATGAGAAATTACATTTTGAAAGCTCAACCTTGAGCAAGAGCATGAGTTCTTAAAGGCAATCAATGATGATCTTCGCAAGAAAAGTTTTTCTTACATTGCCAAGCGTTTACTCTTATCCACTTACATGCCTCAAGTCAAGTCTAGTAACAAGAACAAGAAAGATTCTTCCTCTAGTAGTAACAATAATCATGCTAAATCTAATGTTGTTGCTTCTAGTAGTTCTCTTGATTCCACTAATGATTCTCTTAGCCAAGTTACACTTGAGCAAGAAAATAGCTTATTGAAGGGAATTGTAGATAAAGGTGTTTACAAGAGCCTTGCCGGGAGTAAGCAATTCGAGGAAATTGTACGCAAGCAAGGAAGGCACCGGAAGAACCAAGGTGTTGGTTTTGAACGAAAGTTCAATGCCAATGGAGTTGAGTGGGAGGAAGATCAATACCCCAAGACAAAGTTTGTTCCTCAACAAGAGAAGTATGATCCTACTTCCTTCAAAGGGACACATGCTCAAGATGATCTTCCACCACATGACCACAAGCAAAAAGGAAAGGATAAGCTTCAAGAGAAAATTGATGCATTTGAAGAAGCACCCAAGGCCTTGGTTAAGTGGGTTCCCAAGACTACATCAAGTTCTACTTCATCAAGTACGACTACAACTCCAAGGATTCCCATCAAGATGATGTGGATCCCGAAGAAGAAGAACTAGAGAGTTCTTGAGGGTGACTCCGCCAACGTACTTCACTCTTATCATTTTGGCAAGAACAAGTGCAATCAACTTGCACATCTTGCACTAGTTCAAGGAGTCACAAACCCTCTTGTTGGTAATACAAGGGACAAGGTAACCTAATGCTTTCATAGACATCATCTTGTGTGTGCATCACTCTATGTCTATGGATATCCTTGTTTGTTCCTTGTGGGACTAACCCGTGTATGTATGTAAAGTGCAACTCACTCCAAAGGATTTCTCCAAATGATCTACATCAACATTGAGCATCCACATCTTCAACACCTACATGAAGTCATCATCGACAAAACCCAAGGTTAGTTCATCCCTCTTAGGGGGGATCTCACATCTAGGGGGAGCTTTACTCCAAGAATTGAGCTAAAGCAACTCTAATGGTGTGAAAACAACAACGATTTATGTAAAAGTGGTAACCCCACTTGTGCTTAAACGATGAGTATGACCTATGATCAAATGTTCTCATTTGACTCCTAAGTCTATATACTCATATATAGATGACCTAGTCATCGCCAATTGCTTGATAGATCCTAGAATTGGTTGTGCATGCTTTGCCACATATTTCATTTGCCATTTTATTGTGTGAGCATGTTGGTTGCATAATTTACTCATTAGAGGACATCCCCATGTTGTTTTGATTGTTTGGTTTCTTTTTCTTTTGCCAAGTGGATGGATAAGAATGCCTAAGAACCTTCTCTAGCTATTTATGCTTTTCTTGTCTCAAACTCTATTTATTCTACATCACAAAGTTTGATCAAGTCAGATTCGAACCACTCTGTGTGAGGAGCACTCGGAGTCCCCGATTCATCACAGACTTAAACTTCCAAAACTTCTTTGTGCGTTTTGGTCTGACCGATTCATCCATTTCGGTCATACCGAGATCACTAAGTCGATCTAGGTTTTCAATCTCGGTGCAACCGATTTGAACTTTTCGGTCACACCGAGTTGCAGTAACTGCTTGCAGTTATGCATCTCGGTGCCACCGAGTTGTTCCACTCGGTCACACCGACAGGGTCAGGCTATATATATCCCCGGGCCAAAATTTGGAAAATTCTCCGAACCCCTAAGCCCGCGCTCAGCCTGCTCTGCCTCCCTGGGTATCCGGATCGTGCTCCTCATCGCCAGCTGCCTCCCGCCGCTGGTCTCCGCTGCCGTCAATGGAAATCGTCTCCACCGTTGCCGCCGTAGCAGGTCCATCGCCGCACTTAGGGTATGGACTTGATCCTTGTGCTAATCTCACTCCGATTCCTAGCACATTGTTTTGCCATGTATCTTGCCACGATTGAGATCACTCTATCCAGTGAAATCACTCCGTAGTTTAGTTGTGGATTGAAAAATTAGGGTTAGGTTTCTGCCGAAATCATCTTGGACCAACCGAGTTGTTGAAATCGGTTCCACCAATTTGGCTAAGGCCATTGCACATGTGATTCTCGGTCTGACCGAGAATTGCAAATCGGTGTGACCGAGTTCAATTCTTTGTGAAACCCTAGCAGTCTCGGTGCCACCGAACTGTGACTCGGTCTGACCGAGTTCACTAGTTTAGGTTCCAAAAGATGCTTCGGTATCACCGATTTTTCAAATTGGCAGATCCGGAATGCTTTCTGTGGAAAACTAAAACTAAGTTTTTAACTCATTCTTTTGCAAAAACCTATGTACTTTGTGATGCTCATCCAATCTATCTCATCTATAATCTATTCACATGGTCTGCTGTCAGTGTTTGCATCATGCCAGATCAGAGTGACAGCCAGAACAAGTCTGAGGAGCAAGTTCACATAAGTGAGGGCACTAGTCCCTCTAGCAACTTTGATGAGGGAAGTAGGAGTACACCCAGCAACTTGCCTAAGGCAGCCACCAGGACCAGAAATAAGAGAACCTCAGATTCTGAGGATGAGGACTATGTGGCTGTTGAGGAAGAGGCCACCTCAAAGAGGAAAGTCCTGAAAAGGGAATATGGCACAACTGCTGCCACTAAGCCAGGAATGAAGACAAAGATTCCTGCCAAGAGAGTTCCTATGTCAAAGGCCAGAACGTCCACTCAAGAAACTTTGGGATCTACACCCAAAGAACAGGTTGTGGCAGAGAAGAAAAGGAAGGAAAGGGTCAAGAAGACCACTGCCAGAGTGCTTGGCAGATCATCAATTATGAGAGATGAAGAGGAAGAGGAAGAGGATGCGGCACTAGCACCCAAAGCTCAAAAGCTTATGGGAGATGCAATTAAGGTAGGGGCTACTCCATCTAAGCCCAAAACTGCTCCTAAGACTGCCGCTCCAGCTCCAAAGCCAAAACCCAAGAGGAGCACCAGGAACATCCCTGTCGAGGATAAGAACAAGGCCCCAGTGCCTCAAGCTGCTGAAGAAGAAGAGGATTCTGTTGTTTTGAGGAAGTTGAAGCCCAAGATCCCTGATCACAATGATGCACACCCAGTTGCAGAGAATATGAAAATCAGGAAGGATTCAGGATGGAGGCTATGGAGAGAGTCTGATCCATATGCCACCAGGAGAAGGAGTGCTGTGGACTACAGATTCCACACTAAGGAACAACATGACTTCTATGAGACTGTTTTACTTGACAAGAAGCCCATAGTGTGTGACATGAGATGGGTTGATTGGAAATTCATCGAGGAAAATGAGGATCACTTCCCTGGTGTATATGACAGCTTCAAGGCATGTGGAGTTGATGAGTTTGTGGCTCAGAATCTCACAAAGTGGAATGATGAGCTTATTATGCAGTTCTACTCCACAACTCACTTTTACCCAGATGGAAGGATTGTCTGGATATCGGAAGGCACGAGGTACCAGTCCACAGTTGCAGAATGGGCTAAGTTGATCAATGCCCCAGAAGAGAGTGAATATGACTTGGATATCTATGCCAAGAAGAAGAAGGATCACAGCACCATGGCACACATGTACAAGGAGATCCCGAGACACACAAGTTTGGATCTGTACATTACCTTCTGTCAGGTTTGCCAACAATCAACTGGATCCTCAGGCACACTCTATTGCCAAAGTCAGGTGATCACAAGATGATCAGAGGCCATGCAATTAACCTACTTCACATATTTGATGTGCCTCAAAAGTTCAAAGTCATGAGCCTAATTGTGGAAACCATAAAGAGAACAGCTGCAGATCAGAAGAGAAGTTGTGGGTATGCCCCACAGATCCAGGAGCTAATCAACTCCAAGATGGGCACTGGCACATATCTCTTGGACAAGGAACATATGCCCATCTACCCAGACTTTGAGGACAACACTGTGGTGATGGATGAGAATGAACCATCTTCTATGCAAGCACAAGCAAAGAGGGAGAAGGCAAGGACTGAAAAGGCTGCAAAGATGCCAACCATTGATGAGGCATCTCAGTATCTTCTGAAGAGGAAGCACGATCAGCTTGGCTACTTGATTGCCTCCACTTTGAGGATTAAGAAGGGATTGGCCACACTGACTCAAAACCAGGAGAGCTTGGAGAGGATCATGGAGCAGAAGTTCTATGATTTAGATGTGAAGGTCACAGAGATACAGTCAGTTGTTGATCAACTTCAGGATGAAGTGCAGGAGAAGAAGGGCAAGTCTACCACTGATGCTTTTGCTAGAGTGCCCAGAGGACAGAGATCTGCTGCAGTGCCAGTTACAGACACCAGAGCAACTTCATCTGCACCAGCTACAGCTTCAGTGCCACCAGCTCCAGCACCCACTCCACCAGCTCCATCTACATCAACGGATGCCTTCGTCCTTGGAGTTTTATCTACACCACCACCTGAAGATCAACATCTTCACCAGCACCATCTCCTCCCAAACCCTAGTTCATCTCTTGTATCTGATCTTTGTCTCAAAACCTCAGATTGGTACCTGTGGGTTGCTAGTAGTGTTGATTACTCCTTGTAGTTGATGCTAGTTGGTTTATTCGGTGGAAGATTATATGTTCAGATCCTTTATGCATATTAATACCCCTCTAATTATGAACATGAAATGATTTGTGAGTAGTTACATTTGTTCCTGAGGACATGGGAGAAGTACTACTCCTTATAGCAAGACTAGTCTTGCTATAAGTAGTCATGTGAATTTGGTATTCGTTCGATATTTTGATGAGATGTATGTTGTGTTTCCTCTAGTGGTGTTATGTGAACGTCGACTACATGACACTTCACCATTGTTTGGGCCTAGGGGAAGGCATTGGGAAGTAATAAGTAGATGATGGGTTTCTAGAGTGATAGAAGTTTAAACCCTAGTTTATGCGTTGCTTCGTAAGGGGCTGATTTGGATCCATATGTTTCATGCTATGGTTAGGTTTACCTTACTTCTTCTTTCGTAGTTACAGATGCTTGTGAGGGGGGTTAATCATAAGTGGGATGCTTGTCCAAGGAAGGGAAGTACCCAAGAACCGGTCCACCCACATATCAAATTATCAAAGTAACGAACGTGAATCATATAAACATGATGAAAACTAGCTTGACGATAATTCCCATGTGTCCTCAGGAGCGCTTTCCTTTATATAAGAGTTTGTCTAGGATTGTCCTTTGCTACAAAAAGGATTGGGCCACCTTTCTGCATCTTGTTTACTTTTTTTACTTGTTACTCATTATAAATTACCTTATCACAGAACTATCTGTTACTGATAATTTCAGTGCTTGCAGAAAATACCTTACTGAAAACTGCTTGTCATTTCCTTCTGCTCCTCGTTGGGTTCGACACTATTACTTATCAAAAGGACTATGCTAGATCCCCTATACTTGTGGGTCATCAAGACTCTTTTCTGGCGCCGTTGCCGAGGAGTGAAGCGCCTTTGGTAAGTGCAATTTGGTAAGGAAACATTTATATAGTGTGCTGAAATTTACCGTCACTTGTTACTATGGAAAACAATCCTTTGAGGGGCTTGTTCGAGGTATCTTCACCCCGACCAATAGAGCAAAGAGTTTCTCCTCAACCTACTGAACCTACTGAAAATGTTTACTTTGAAATTCCTTCGGGTATGATAGAGAAACTGCTAGCTAATCCTTTTACAAGAGATGGAACATTACATCCCGATATGCACCTAATCTATGTGGATGAAGTTTGTGGATTATTTAAGCTTGCAGGTATGCCCGAGGATGTTATCAAGAAGTTCTTTCCTTTATCTTTAAAGGGAAAGGCATTGACATGGTTTAGGCTATGTGATGATATTGGATCATGGAACTACAACCGATTGAAATTGCAATTTCATCAGAAGTTTTATCCCATGCATCTGGTTCATCATGATCGTAATTATATATATAATTTTTGGCCTCGCGAAGGAGAAAGTATCGCTCAAGCTTGGGGGAGGCTTAAGTCAATGTTATATTCATGCCCCAATCATGAGTCTCAAGAGAAATTATTATTCAATTTTTTTATGCTCGACTTTCTCTCAATAATCGCTCCATGCTCGATACTTCTTGTACTGGTTCTTTTATGACGAAGAATATTGAATTCATATGGGATTTATTGGAAAGAATTAAACGCAACTCTGAAGATTGGGAACTCGACGAAGGTAAGGAGTCAGGTATAACACCTAAGTTTGATTGTGTTAAATCTTTTATGAATACCGATGCTTTTCGTGAATTTAGCTATAAATATGGACCTGACTCCGAGATAGTAGCTTCTTTCTGTGAATCATTTGCTACTCATGTTGATCTCCCTAAGGATAAGTGGTTTAAATATCACCCCCATTAAAGTAAAAGTAGTTGAACCTATTAAAGTTGAAGAAAAGACTATCACTTATAATGTTGATCCTATTATTCCTACCGCTTATATTGAGAAACCACCTTTCCCTGTTAGAATAAAGGATCATGCTAAAGCTTCAACTGTGGTTCGTAAGAGTAATGCTAGAACACCTATACCCCCTGAGAAAATTAATGTTGAACCCTATCATTGCTATGGTTAAAGATCTCTTGGTCGATAATATTAATGGGCATGTTATTTACTTTTGTGATGAAGATGCTAGAATTGCTAGACCCGATACTAAAGATAAACATAGACCTGTTGTAGGCATGCCTGTTGTTTCTGTTAAAATAGGAGATCATTGCTATCATGGCTTATGTGACATGGGTGCTAGTGCGAGTGCAATACCTCATTCCTTATACAAAGAAATCATGCATGATATTGCACCTACTGAGATAGAAGACATTGATGTTACTATTAAGCTTGCCAATAGAGATACTATTTCACCACTTGGTATTGTTAGAGATGTTGAAGTCTTGTGTGGGAAAGTTAAATATCCTACTGATTTTCTTGTTCTTGGTTCCCCACAAGATGACTTTTGTCCCGTTATATTTGGTAGACCCTACTTGAATACTGTTAATGCTAAGATAGACTGCAAAAAGGATAATGTTTCTGTTGGTTTAGGGGATATGTCTCATGATTTTAATTTTGCTAAATTTCGTAGACAACCCCATGATAAAGAATTGCTTAGTAAATATGAAATTATTGGTCTTGCCTCTATTGCCGTGCCTCCTAATGACCCTTTAGAACAATATTTGCTAGACCATGAAAATGATATGTTTATGAATAAAAGACGGGAAATAGATGAAGTATTCTTTAAACAGGGACCTATTTTGAAGCACAAATTGCCTGTTGAAATTCTAGGGGATCCTCCTCCACCCAAGGGTGATCCCATGTTTGAGCTTAAACCATTACCTGATACTCTTAAATATGCTTATCTTGATGAAAAGAAGATATATCCTGTTATTATTAGTGCTAACCTTTCAGAGCAGGAAGAAGAGAAATTATTGAAAACTCTGAAGAAGCATCGTGCTGCTATTGGATATACTCTTGATGATCTTAAGGGCATTAGCCCCACTCTATTCCAGCACAAAATAAAATTGGAGAAAGACGCTAAACCGGTTGTTGATCACCAACGACGGTTAAATCCTAAGATGAAAGAAGTGGTAAGAAATGAAATACTAAAGCTTCTAGAGGCAGGTATAATTTATCTTGTTGCTGATAGTCAGTGGGTAAGTCCTATCCATTGTGTCCCTAAGAAGGGAGGTATTACTGTTGTTCCTAATGATAAAGATGAATTGATCCCACAAAGAATTGTTACAGGTTATAGAATGGTAATTGACTTCCGCAAATTAAATAAAGCTACTAGAAAGGATCACTACCCTTTACCTTTTATTGAACAAATGCTACAAACATTATCCAAACATACTCATTTTTGCTTTCTAGATGGTTATTCTGGTTTCTCTCAAATACCTGTGTCGAAAGAGGATCAGGAAAAGACCACTTTTACTTGCCCTTTCGGTACCTTTGCTTATAGACGTATGCCTTTTGGTTTATGTAATGCACCTGCTACCTTTCAAAGATGTATGACTGCTATATTCTCCGACTTTTGTGAAAAGATTGTTTAGGTTTTCATGGATGATTTCTCCATGTATGGAACTTCTTTTGATGATTGCTTAAGCAACCTTGATCGAGTTTTGCATAGATGTGAAGAAACTAATCTTGTCTTGAATTGAGAGAAGTGCCACTTTATGGTTAATGAAGGTATTGTCTTGGGGCATAATGTTTCTAAAAGAGGTATTGAAGTTGATAAAGCTAAAGTTAATGCTATTGAAAAGATGTCGTGTCCTAAGGACATTAAAGGTATAAGAAGTTTCCTTGGTCATGCCGGTTTTTATAGGAGGTTCATTAGTCTTCTAAAAAATTTCTAGGCCTCTGACTAATCTGTTACAAAAAGATGTTCCTTTTATCTTTGATGATGATTGTGTAGAAGCATTTGAAATACTTAAGAAAGCCTTGATTTCTGCACCTATTGTTCAGCCACATGATTGGAATTTACCCTTTGAAATTATGTGTGATGCTAGTGATTATGCTATAGGTGCTATCCTAGGACAAAGAGTTGATAAGAAATTAAATGTTATTCAATATGCTAGTAAAAATCTAGATAGTGCCTAGAGAAATTATGCTACTACTGAAAAAGAATTTTTAGCAGTTGTATTTGCTTGTGATAAGTTCAGACCTTATATTGTTGATTCTAAAGTAACTGTTCACACTGATCATGCTGCTATTAAATATCTTATGGAAAATAAAGATGCTATACCTAGACTTATTAGATGGGTTCTCTTGCTACAAGAATTTAATTTGCATATTATTGATAGAAAGGGAGCTGAGAACCCCGTTGCAGACAACTTGTCTAGGTTAGAGAATGTTCTTGATGACCCACTACCTATAGATGATAGCTTTCCTGATGAACAATTAGCTATCATAAATGCTTCTCGTACTACTCCATGGTATGCTGTTTATGCTAATTACATTGTTGCTAAATTTATACCACCTAGTTTCACATACCAGCAAAAGAAAAAGTTTTTCTACGATTTAAGACATTACTTCTGGGATGACCCACACCTTTATAAAGAAGGAGTAGATGGTGTTATTAGACGTTGTGTACCTGAGCATGAACATGAACAAATCCTACGCAAGTGTCACTCCGAGGCTTATGGAGGACACCACGCTGGAGATATAACTGCACATAAGGTATTGCAATCTGGTTTTTATTTGCCTACTCTTTTTAAATATGCCCGTAAGTTTGTCTTGTCTTGTGATGAATGTCCAAGAATTGGTAACATTAGTATACGTCAAGAAATGCCTATGAACTATTCACTTGTTATTGAACCATTTGATGTTTGGGGCTCTGATTATATGGGACCGTTTCCTTCCTCTAATGGGTATACACATATTTTAGTTGATGTTGATTATGTTACTAAGTGGGTAGAAGCTATTCCATCTAGTAGTGTTGATCATAACACCTCTATTAAGATGCTTAAAGAAGTTATTTGTCCGAGGTTTGGAGTCCCTAGATACTTAATGACTGATGGTGGTTCACATTTGATTCATGGTGCTTTTCGTAAAATGCTTGCTAAGTATGATGTTAATCATAGAATTGCATCTCCTTACCACCCATAGTCTAGTGGTCAAGTAGAACTAAGTAATAGAGAGATTAAATTAATTTTGCAAAAGACTGTTAATAGATCTAGAAAGAATTGGTCCAAGAAACTTGATGATGCATTATGGGCCTATAGAACTGCATATAAAAATCCTATGGGTATGTCTCTGTATAAAATGGTTTATGGAAAAGAATGTCACTTACCTCTCGAACTAGAGCATAAGGCATATTGGGCCATTAAAGAGCTCAATTATGATTTCAAACTTGCCGGTGAGAAGAGACTATTTGACATTAGCTCACTTGATGAGTGGAGAACCCAGGCCTATGAGAACGCCAAATTGTTTAAAGAAAAAGTTAAAAGATGGCATGACAAAAGGATACAAAAGCGTGAGTTTAATGTAGGTGATTATGTTCTGTTATACAACTCTCATTTAAGATTGTTTGTAGGAAAACTCCTCTCTAAATGGGAAGGTCCTTACGTTATCGAGGAGGTCTACCGTTCCGGTGCCATAAAAATCAACAACTTCGAAGGCACAAATCCGAAGGTGGTTAACGGTCAAAGGATCAAACATTATATCTCAGGTAATCCCATAAATGTTGAAACCAATGTTATTGACACCGTAACCCCGGAGGAGTACATAAGGGACACTTTCCAGAATGTTTCAGACTACGAAAGGGAATAGGTATGTGGTACGGTAAGTAAACCAACACCAAAACAATTCTAATGGAAGTTTTTCTCCATTTTGGAATATTTAAGAAAATAGGAAAATAAGAAGTAGTCCAGAAAGGACACGAGGCGTCCATGAGGGTGGAGGGCGCGCCCCCTGCCTCGTGGGCACCTCATGTACCCTCCGGACTCCATTTTCTTGCATGATACTTCTTTTGGTCGGTAAAAATTCATTATATAATCTCCCGAAGGTTTTGACCACCGTACCACGCAAATATCTCCTGCTTTTGTTTCGAGCTGTTTTTAGACAGATCTAGATCACCATGATGTCTTCAAGCGCCCCCAAGGACAAATTTTTCGAGAAGGTCATCAACCCCTACCCCGCAGAGGTGCTGCAACACCCTCAAACCATTCGAGATGCATGAGGGGGTGCTGCACCTCCACGATGTTGAGGGACCAAGGAGGGACGAAAGCGTGGAGACAAGACTCGAAGCAATGGAGCAACAAATTTTCAAGTGCCAGGGGATGATGGAACACGGACTCGATGCCAACCACATGATGATCGCGGAGTTCACCAACAACCACAAGCTGGATGCCAAGAACATTGGGGAGACCATCTTCAAGATTCACGAGAAAATCGAGCACCTCCAAGCCCAGATCTATGACCTGCAAATCCAAAACTGTGAGTATGAATATAGATTCAAGAGGATGAGTTTGGCTGCAGATTTGAGGATCCCGGAGACTCGATCATCCTTCTATGATGGTGAGCCTATGCCTTGGAAGATGGACGACAAGACTACATCATCAACAACTCCACCACCAAAGGAGAACTGAGTATCGGGTATGGGCACTCCCCTCGGCATCTGCCAAGCTTGGGGGAGTGACCCAGTATCGTATCACCATCACACTTCTATCTTTACCATTATTCTTAGTTCGATCCTTTTCACTACTACAGGATGGTCCAAACGTGACACTACGGTTAGAGACCCTTCGACGAAACTGTGTGCGATGCCATAATCACAAACGGTGGTGTAAAAAACCATCAAAAAAGGTGCAAAACGTTTGCGATGATAGATGCATCAAACACGGTTCAGAATTTAGTTGCGTGTGCGATGCAGGGCATACGGTTCAGCTCAATTAACTGTTTGGGATGAGGAAGCACGAAAGAAACGGGCAGCCTGATGAAGGCGTGTGCGATATACAGCATACAGTTCACTGGGATGAACTGCGTGTGATTAGGCAACACAATGGAAACGGTTCAACTGAACAAGATGTGTGTGATACGTAGCAAACAGGTCCGTAATCTGAAATGTGTGCGAAGACCAATAATAACAGAGATGATTGCTGCTAATAAGCCGTGTGAATTGCTCTATCTATAGTAGAATAACATGTATATATATATATAACTGAAATAAACATACAATTACATAACTGACTATACAGATCATTCGCACACACCTCAATAAACAATTGCATGCATTCTAAAGTAGGAGAAACGATCGTCTAGTCATCTACTTCTTATGACGCTCCCGCCACTGCTATGTGGCTCAATCCCTTGTCTGGGTCAGGAAGAAGACAGTTCCTCATTTCAACGATCCTCTTGTACATCTCGTAGCTTGTGTACGCGTCCATGGCCGCATACTTGACATGTTGTTCATCCAGTCTCTTATGCCACACACTGTGCCAGGCGTTCTTGTCCTTATTTCTCTCTTGCTTCATCTTCGTGTAGTAGGGGTCGAGGATGGTCGAGGCGAGATCAACCAGGGAGTTCAGTTTGCTTTTGTCGCTGCCCAGACCTTGTAGTGGTGCTGGATGTTGACAAGATTCGAGCATTTCAAGTCCGAAACCTTGAGCGCTTTTAGATCGTTGGTGGTGTCCACCGTAGCGAAACTGTAGTTGGAGCTCTTGATAAACCTGGAGAAACGCTCGCAAGGCCTTGTGGCAAGGTGGAAGTGGTAGACGAGGACATCATGTCGCACGCACAACTGGGCGACGGCAACCTTCTGATTGTGCCCGGCACGACCCATGGTGTACTCGAGGTCGAAGCCGACCACTCGGTACTTGTCCTCGGCAAGGAACTGCTCATAGTTTGGATGGAGCTCTCCACCGAGACCGGATCGTTCGTGTACACCGCCGAGAGGGCCTTCCCCCTCACGTGTGTGTCCACTACGTGATGCGTGGTGAACTGCCCGCCGTTGTCATCGTCGGCCGCTGGGAGCGCCATTGGAACCGCTGGATGTCCTCTCTGTATGTGTCCTCGTGGGTGTGCTTATTGTGTCGTGTGAGACGAGAGATGAAGGTAAATGGTCGTAGGAATAAAAGGGGGCCGGACGGCGTGGATTCTCGGCGCGTCCGCATGGCAGTTTTTGCAGCGGGTAACTGCATCATCGCGCCATGCCCGACGCAACTGCTTGCACACGAACGTGCATGATCATGCACCGGCCCAAAACACTGACAGCGCGCGTGGAGGGACGAGGGCAGAGCACCCGGAGGGACGCGAGAGTAGACCGCGCGCGGCGGGACGCGAGCAGAGCGCGTCGTGGCCGTCTGAACTGGAAGCAACCACACGCATAGAGAAGTTGAACACACAGAAAATGGTCGCCTACAAGCCGGCCGACAGTTGTGTCGCTGCGTAGAGAGCGGCCGTGTGGTACCACCTCCCTCTAGTCTATAGTCTCCTTTATATTCTGTGCCATACTTTTCCTTCAAATTTAACCAACAAAATGTTAATGCATGTTTTAAAAATTATATAATTGGAAACTATGTTCAAATACAAATCCAACTATATAATCTTTGGCGACATGCATTAATATTTTATTAGTTAAATCATACTCCCTCCATTCCAGAATATAAGGTGTATTGGTTTCTGTGCAAACCAACCATTTGAAAGTTTGACCAAGATTATAGAACCAGGTAGAAACATCTGCATTACCTAATAGATAAAATATGAAACTACCTTTCATGATCAATCAAATGATATAATTTTCATATTGTGGATGTTGATATATTTTTCTAAAAACTTGGTCAAACATGCACTCGTTTGAATTTTCAAAAAACGAATACACCTTATATAAAGGAACAGAGGAAGTACTTATAAACCAGGATGGTGGTATAGTAGGTAATTAAATCGCAAATGTTTTTTTATTAACCGTATGTGTACGTGGCCTTTCGTGCTCCTCTCGCACGTCTTGTCACCCCGCTGCCGCAGACGACTTATAGCGCAAGCTTGCGCAGCACGCGGGGCGTTCTTTTTGCCAAACAGTGGCGCAAATGAATCGTCGGTGAGCCCGTTCCCACGCAACCTCACAGGTTCCCGCGCAAGCTTCCCTCCTGACTCGGTGAAATCCCCCAAAATCCCAATGCTTACCGGCCTGCTATAAAAACCCTCACGGCCGACGAGTCCTGCATCGCATTTTCCCCTCCATCCCTGTAGCTTATCTCCTCTGCTTCTCCCACTTTCGCCAATGGCATTGGTCCATCGTCATCGCTCAGCCACTCCGCCGTCATCAGAGGACAACTCCAGCTGGGAGTCTACACCGCGGCGGCGACGCAGTCCCCGGCGTAGTGTAGTGCGCCTGGCGTCCCTATTGGGTGTGTGCGGAACACCCACCACAAGCTCTGCCGTCGGTGCCCGTCGGCAGCTGTTGCCGGCCGCTGTTGCCGCCACACCACCATCGAAAGCCAAGGCCATCGCCCACTCCGCCGCCGCGGCCTGAAGGTAGGAGATGGCCGTCGTGGCCGCCACCCCATTGCCGGCCACTATGGCCATCACCCGCTCCGCCACCTTGGCATGAAGGCGGGAGATGGTGGTCGTGGCTGCCACCCCGTCATCGGCCGCCGTGGCCGCCAGCCCACCGTCGACCGCCGGGGTCATCAACCGCTCCGCCACCACCGCCCGAAGGCGGGAGGCAGAGGTGGATGCCCGCACGTGCGACAGCGACCTTGCGCGCTACACTGAGTTCCTGCGGGAGGAGGAGGAGCGCCTCGTCGAGCATGCAAAGAACCTTACCGCCATAGTGGCCGCGACACACACCACCTCATAGGCGAGGAATCAAGAGATCTACGAGGAGAACCACCGCTTTGAGAGGGGTCTTCTGGAGCGGTAGAGGGCATTTGAGGTGAGCGTCGCTGAAGCTGCATTAGCGGCACGCACCGCATTGCGGTTGCCCAGCTCGTCGGTAGGCTCCTCCTCCGCCTCTTACTAAGCGCGCTCGGCAGAGGAGAGGCAACCGGAAGTAGTACAAAGCCCCTCCGCAGTAGTAGTATTTAGGGGCTATTTTATTCAGTTCATCTGACTATAGATGTGGTGGAACTGTACAACGTACTTAAAATTAGCTAGTATATATAGTTGAACTAGCTATTTCAGTACATGGTTGGAAACAATTGGGGAAAAGTTTGGTCGGTTTAGCTGTCGAGTTGTACTGTTTGTGTAAATTAAGAACGACTGCTTAATATATGAATGAAATCTATGCTTAATTATTGAATTTTAGTTGCAAAAATTGGATACTTCTAGTGATTTTTAGCTTCATATTTTGACAAATCGCAGTGTTACAAGGATTGACAAATCTTACCAAATTGTTTGTACGTGGTTGCACATGGGTCATCTAAAACAACCGTTTGCGTTGAAGGGATGCACAAATCCTGTGTTGCTCTCACTTTGCATACGGGTGTTCTATCTAAAACGTTTATGATCAAGAGCTGCAGAAATCCTTCTCGGCACATTTTCTTTTGGCTTCTTGGGGAAGCTGTCGGTTTGCATATGGGTGTTCTAACTAAAATGTTTGCGATGAGTGTTTTATATTTAAAAAAGTGAATTAAACTGTGGCTTGGGCGCCATTAATGGAGAGGATGCGAGGAAGCCGGGCGGCCATGGAAGTCGAAGGGCTCGCTTCCTAGTGAGCTTGCGCAGCGTATAGCTCGCACGCTTCCCGGTGAGCCTGCGCACTCGAGGAGAACTTGGATGCCTCTCGGTCAGTCTGCGCACCGGACGGCACTCGCACGCCTCCCGTTCAGTCAAGGTCAAGCAGCTGTCCACACGGCACCTCCTACAGCCATTAAAACCAAGACACATGGCGTCACGTGAATGGTCAACAGAATTTTGGATTTACTAGAATTTAAACACCAGGCATCTCTCAATGTTTTGCCGGCAATCAACGTGCCCTGGTGTTTGAAATTCATTCCCATTTCTTGCATGGGACCTAAGCATGCACCCAAGGACACATATTTGATTTTTCAACCAATTTATATGCACTGGAGCATGTGCATGTAGTTCAAATTTGAATTATGCACATAAATGCATTGAAAACTCAGTTAATGCATAAAAATGTCCAAACGAACCCCGAAAAATCACAAAAATTCACACAACACTCCTTTGTTCTATGTTGACACGAGAAAAAAATTTGAAAGCAATAAGAGGCAATGGATATCGTTTCGTCCCCAAAGGTGGACGTTCCCTACCGAAAACCATCATGCTTTGTTGTGAGAAGCTCCGGTTTGTGAGAAGCATATAACCAAACCTGCCCTAAATGGGATAAAATTTGTACCACAGCATGTTGATGCCGCTCTATGATAGCATGCCAAGTTTCATGAATTTCAGACGAGTTCTGGATTTATTGGAATTTAAAAACCAGGCATCTCAATGTTTGCCGGCAATCAACGGTGACTAGTGTTTGAAATTCATTCCCATTTCATGCGTGGGACCTAAGCATGCACCGAAGGACACATGTTTGATTTTTCAACCAATTTATATGCACTGAAGTTTGTGCATGTAGTTCAAATTTGAATTATGCACCTAAATGCATTGAAAACTCAGTTAATGCATAAACATGTCCAAACGAACCCTGAAAAATCACAAAAAATCACACAACACTCCTGTTGTTCTATGTTGATACGAGAAAAAAAATAGAAAGCAATAAGAGGCAATGGATATCGTTTCGTCCCCAAAGGTGGGACGTTCCCTACCGAAAACCATCATGCTTGTTGTGAGAAGCTCCGGTTTGTGAGAAGCATATACCCAATCCTGCCCCAAATGGGATAAAATTTGTACCACGGCATGTTGATGCCGCTCCATGATAGCATGCCAAATTTCATGAATTTCAGGCCAGTTTTGATTTTACTAGAATTTTAAAACCAGGCATCTCAATGTTTTTTCGGTAATCAACGGTGCCCTAGTTTTTGAAATTAATTCCCATTTCTTGCTTGGGACCTAAGCTTGCACCCAAGGACACAAATTTGATTTTCAACCAATTTATATGCACTAGAGCATGTGCATGTAGTTCAAATTTGAATTATGCACATAAATGCATTGAAAATTCAATTAATGCATAAAAATGTCCAAATGAACCGTGAAATATCACAAAAATTCACACAACACTCCTGTTGTTGTATGTTTACACAAGAAAAAAATTTGAAAGCAATTAGAGGCAATGGATATCGTTTCGTCCCCAAAGGTGGGACGTTCCCTACCGAAAACCATCATGCTTAATGTGAGAAGCTCCGGTTTGTGAGAAGCATATACCCAAACCTGCCCCAAATGGGACAAATTTTGTACCACGGCATATTGATGCCTCTCCATGATATCATGCCAAGTTTCATGAATTTTAGACGAGTTTTGGATTTACTAGAATTTAAAAACCAGGCATCTCAATGTTTTGCCGGCAATCAACGGTGCCCTGGTGTTTGAAATTCATTCCCATTTCTTGCATGGGACCTAAGAATGCACCCAAGGACAAAAATTTGATTTTTCAACCAATTTATATGCACTGGAGCATGTGCGTGTAGTTCAAATTTGAATTATGCACATAAAATGCATTGAAAACTCAGTTAATGCATAAAAATGTCCAAACGAACCCCGAAAAATCACAAAAATTCACACTTCACTCCTGTTGTTCTATGTTGACACAAGAAAAAAATTGAAAGCAATAAGAGGCAATGAATATCGTTTTGTCCCCAAAGGTGGGATGTTCCCTACCGAAAACCATCATGCATGTTGTGAGAAGCTCCGGTTTGTGAGAAGCATATACCCAAACCTGCCCCAAATGGGACAAAAATTTTACCACGGCATGTTGATGCCGATCCATGATAGCATGCCAAGTTTCATGAATTTCAGACGAGTTTTTGATTTACTAGAATTTAAAAACCAGGCATCTCAATGTTTTGTCGGCAATGAACGGTGCCCTGGTGTTTGAAATTCATTCCCATTTCTTGCATGGGACCTAAGCATGCACCCAAGGACACTGATTTGATTTTTCAACCAATTTATATGCACTGAAGCATGTGCATGTAGTTCAAATTTGAATTATTCACATAATATGCATTGAAAACTTCGTTAATGCATAAAAATGTGCAAACGAACCCCGAAAAATCACAAAAATTCACACAACACTCCTATTGTTCTATGTTGACACGGGAAAAAAAATTTGAAAGCAGTAAGAGGCAATGGATATCGTTTTGTACACAAAGGTGGGACTTTCCCTACCAAAAATCATCATGCTTGTTGTGAGAAGCTCCAGTTTGTGAGAAGCATATACCCAAACTTGCCCCAAATGGGACAATTTTTTTACCACGGCATGTTGATGCCGATCCATGATAGCATGCCAAGTTTCATGAATTTCAGACGAGTTTTTGATTTACTAGAATTTAAAAACCAGGCATCTCAATGTTTTGTCGGCAATGAACGGTGCCCTGGTGTTTGAAATTCATTCCCATTTCTTGCATGGGACCTAAGCATGCACCCAAGGACACTGATTTGATTTTTCAACCAATTTATATGCACTGAAGCATGTGCATGTAGTTCAAATTTGAATTATTCACATAATATGCATTGAAAACTTCGTTAATGCATAAAAATGTGCAAACGAACCCCGAAAAATCACAAAAATTCACACAACACTCCTATTGTTCTATGTTGACACGGGAAAAAAAATTTGAAAGCAGTAAGAGGCAATGGATATCGTTTTGTACACAAAGGTGGGACTTTCCCTACCAAAAATCATCATGCTTGTTGTGAGAAGCTCCAGTTTGTGAGAAGCATATACCCAAACTTGCCCCAAATGGGACAATTTTTTTACCACGGCATGTTGATGCCGATCCATGATAGCATGCCAAGTTTCATGAATTTCAGACGAGTTTTTGATTTACTAGAATTTAAAAACCAGGCATCTCAATATTTTGCCGGCAATCAACGGTGCCCTGGTGTTTGAAATTCATTCCCATTTCTTGCATGGGACCTAAGCATGCACCCAAGGACACAGATTTGAGTTTTCAACCAATTTGCATGTACTGGAGCATGTGCATATAGTTCAAATTTGAATTGTTCACCTGAAATGGCTAGAAAACCAATTTAATTTATAAAATGTTCAAATGAACCCTGAATAATTGCAATTCTTTTACGACACACATATAGTTGCATGTTCACTCCAGAGAAAAGGTCTAGCAATTCAAACACCGTCCATTGCCGCTGTGACCCCATTATGTAATTCAAATCAAGTAGACCGCACACAGTTTATTATCAGCAACCGTGTGAGATGTAGTACAAAATATCTTGGAGCACCATTAGTGTATAGTACGCCTATGGCTTAAGCGAGAAGGTGTGTCTGCTACAGTCCACAGTCGGTGTCTCAAGCACACTAGTTCGCTCCCTAAATATCATTTCACTGTTCAATCATCGCTTGTGAAAGATGGGCACATGGACCCGCGTCATGTGGGCGACTTCGGTGGCCCACTTCGGCGAGAGCGTGGTCGCAGCCGCCATGCGCGTGCTAACAAGGTGCATGAGCGCGGTCACAATTTGCGACCGGGCGGCAAGGCAGCCCAAACGACCACTGTTGCTTCTCAGGTGGCAGCAGCAACATCTGCCTCGGGGATAGCAACTGGCGAGAGCGGCACAACAGCTGTCCGTTTCGTAACGGTGGCCTTAGCCCTGATGGAGGTCGCCCACGACCATGTCAAGGTCGCGCACGCCCAGCTCTTGGCGGTCACCGCACAAATCGAATGAAGCTTCTCCGGGAACGGTCAGCAAGCCACGGCTGAAGAGCTGGCAATCACCGAGAGCGTTCGAGCAGCCGTCCATTCCTCCGCCGCATACCTTGCGACGACGGAGCTCGTCCAAGCCTAGATCGTGTCTGCCCACGCCTAGCTCGTGGCGGCCTTTTCCAAAGAGATGGTGGACACGGATGGCGAGATGCTTTCCGAGTATGGTGCGATGGATGCCATGGAGCCTCTTCCCTAGGAGACCGTCGGGCGCGAGCTGGACATGGAGGCGGCGGCGGAGATCGACGAGCACCAGCCATAATAGTACTCTTTGTTTTGTTTAATTAAGAGCGCCGGTCTTTAATTTGTTAGAGTAATGTTTAAGTCAGCTAGCTCTGTTTAATTGCTGAACTTGCTTGATTAAGAAGTGTGGGTGTGCTGTAGTCTCCTTTGTGTACCCAAATTATGCAATGACGTGGATGACAACTATAACCATGCAAATTCGAACCAAAACTTTTGACATTCAAACTCATCACACACGGGTTAAGCTATCTGAATCGTTTGTGATGTCCACATATCATACACAGTTCTGAATAAGGGACCTTGTCTGATGACACTTTGTGCGCCAGTTTGTTGGCTGAAGCGCTTCCAAATTTTCGGCTTCCGTGGAAATATCTACCTCCCCGCCCCCTCCCCTTACCAAAAGCCACATTTCCCCTCTTCCCGCCTTCCTTTCCAAGTTGAAACCTTCACTCCTTGTTTGCAGCGCCGCCGCCTCCTCGCTGGCGACCCTCCTTCACGCTCCTCGGCCTCGCCTATCCAGGTAGGTAATCCACACCCGACCGCCATCCTCCTCCTCCTTCCACATCCCACATGCCCCTACCGCCAGCGCGAGCACGACACCTTCCACCCAAATCACCGACCCCTCCACCAAATAAGCGCCGGCCTAAGCCATGGTGCACGCAGTATAGCCAGGACCTCAATGAGCATTTGGCAGCGGAGAAGCAAATCGTGGCCGCATGCGCGGATGAGGTCGCGATGGCTACCATTCGTGTCGACCCCCAGATCTTGAAGGAGCACCATGCCAATTTCTAGCTACGCCGGTTAAGCATGCTTGGTTTACCCATTGCGTGTGCTGCTCCTGCCTTCCCTTCACAAATTCTAGTGAATTGTGCCATCTAATTTCACCATGCAATCTGTTGCTCTAGTGTATATGTTCTATATGTCGTGCAGTGTGGTGCTCACTTATTAACTATTTTGTTAATTAGTTGTCGTCTTTAGTTAACTGTTTGGTTCAATTCTGCAAATTTGATGTTCAATTCTTGGTTCAATTCTGCAATGTGGTGCTCAATTAATGTTTGGTTCATTTGTTGTGGTGTTTAGTTAACTGCTTGGTTCAATTCTGCAATGCGATGTCCAATTGTCGTGGGTAGAATTTTGTATTGTTGTGCATGTGAGGAATAAATCGAATTTGGCTGCACTTAATACATGAGAAACATATACAAGTGCTATATTTCCTAGTTCTTAATCATGCTTGGTTTGGGTAAATGGGTTTTCCGTGTGGCTTCAATTAATCTGATGAATCTGCAATGTGCTTATTTTTCATCAACATATTTTACTGATAGCATGCAAACCCTTACTTAACCTGATGACTAACTACCTTATATGTATTGCAGGGAAACAATGGGAAGCACTGAGGTTTACAATCGAGGTTAGCACGTGCATGGTTCGTTGTCTAATAGCACATTGTTGTGCAATTGTAGGAACCATTCTAATATTTTGGTTTTTAACAATTTGGTCTTGCACATGTAGGTCCCGCTGTCAGAGGTTTTGACCCACTGTTCGACCCTTTTTGCATATGGGGAAATGAGTTGTCCATGAATATCAATCAAATCAAGAAACTCAGAAAGATTGTTAGGATAAAGAAATTAGCGACAAAAAACAACAAGATCTTTGTCTGCACAATGAAGAAGACATCAGTTCACTACAAGATGGTACTAACTATTATACCTTGCCTTTTTTATTCCTTTGGCCCATTTCCAATATACAGAAGATATTTATGCACATCCTTGTTTTCAATCCTTTCCAAAGCAGTTCACTAATGATTACCTCTCAAACCACCTCTATGGTCAGGAGGCGCGGAAGGTTTTCATACAACACCCACGGTTCAATATTGAAGTGTTGCTGAAGAGGACGAAGGACGGACGGTCAATCATCCATAGGCACTGGCCTAAAGTTGCAAAGACCTTTAACATGAATGAAGGCTCAATATTCGCCTTCCGCTTCAGCAGTTTTCCAGATAAGATGCATCTGTCTATATACCGTCTATGATGCTAATTTTGAAAGGTTCTACATGTTGCATGTGGAACTTGTTGCTGGTGCAGTTGTGTAATGGGGTAGCCGAGTGCTGAAGCTATATCATGTTGTACTCTAATGTATTTCAATTATGAAATTCTGCTTCCTTAATATGGAAATGAAATATATTGTGTGCTTAATATGAAATGTCAATTAGATTAATAAATGGATTATGAATAATCGGATAATTAGCCTGCTAATGGCGAATTAGCCTGCTAATTGTGTTTTTCTATTGCAAACGGTTGTTGAAAAAATACCGTGGGCGATGACCTCATGCAACACACACAGTTTGTAGGAATAAACCGTGTTGGATCAATGAACAATCACACATGACTTTCTCTTGAAAAGTGTTTGCGTTAGGCCACCTTGCGCAAATGTTTACCACATAAAAACTGTGTGTGATGGATAGCGTTTGCCACACAGTTTCTTCTACGGACCGTGTGTGATACATTCAATAACGCAAATGATTTAACGGGAAAAATTGTTTATGATGTACCTATGAACGGAAACGCTTTCCTTGGAGCGACTGTGTGGGATGTGCATAAGAACGGAAACGTTCAGTGGGGACTGACTGTGTGGGATGTACTTGCGACCGGAAACAATTTTGCCGTATAATTGTATTTTTAGCTCTATTGTATGTATTTCCGTAGTTTAGTGCTCGCCGGTTGCACAAAACCACATTTTGCCGAATGTGCAGGCCAGGAGGGCATATCCCGGACGGTTTCTGTCGGCGTTCTGGGAACGGGGGTCCCCAGACTTGCCTGCCTGCGGCCCACGGTGTGGCTGAGCTAGCAGGTCTGTACGACCCATCTTCATCGACGAGGTATTCAAGACCCTCGCGAGGGGCCAAGCCTCGTGAGGCGGATGATGCAAGACCTCCTCAGGGGCCGCCTCGCCAGGCAGGCTCACGAGTGACGAAGAGATCAAGGCAAGGCAAACCTCGCGAGGTCCTCGTGACATGAGCCATGACGATCGAGACCAGGCGGGCGCCAGGCGGGCGCCAACGCGCGCAGTGTCCTTTGTCCCTCTTTGGTGCCAAGGGGGCAAGCGCAGGCGCAGAGTACCGAGTCATCAAGCAAAGGTTTCCATATCGGTGCAACGAGACCAAGACCAGCAGGACGGCAAGACGGAGGTCACCATGGAGCCCAAGATGGCATCACGACCAGAGCCTTTTGCAGACGAAGACTACTTTTGTCAGGATAAGTTGTACTAGTTGTTCCCTTTCAAATTGGCCATTGTTGCCTCCCTTCCCGCTCAATATTTGGTGAGAGGAACAGGGCCTATATAAGTAGAACTAGCCACCACAGTAGAGGAAAAAATACGGGATGAGAAAGGAGGGGAGAGCTCATTTAGAGGTATCTCACCCACTCAAGTTCGCCAAGCACAAGAACACCTCAACCCCAGGAGGTTGTTCTTCCCTTGTAATGTTCATCATCATCCCAAGAGGCAATCCACCACCACCACACTGGAGTAGGGTATTACACCACAACGGTGGCCCGAACCAGTATAAATCTTGTGTCTTTGTGTTGCAAGTTCGTGAGGCTCATTCGCGAGATCTTAGCGAGCTAGGGCGTGGATCGATAGGGAGAAAACCTTCACGCGCACTCCAGTGTTCGAACCTCGAGTGTTTTGCCGGAACCTGTGATTCGACATTTGGCGCGGCGGGTAGGGGTGCGCCGAAGCTTCCTTCCGTCGCTCCGCACCCCGTTGCTCCGTTGTCTCCATGGCAGACGCGCACCGCGCTCGTGCTGAGCACCGGGCTGCCCTCGCCGCCCGTGTCGCTCAGACGGCTCCCATCGGCGGGCCACCTCGTCGTTCCCCATCGCCTGCCGCCTACGCCGCCACCGGCCCGGCGGGGAATGAGAAGCAAGCATCCTCAATGCACCCCTCGGTGTGCTGGGACGGCCGCACCGCCACTGCATCGCTGACCCCAGCCGGTTCTTCTTCCCATGCACGTCGCCCTCCCATGGACACACGGGCCGCGCTCCTCATGGTGCACGAGCTCCTACGCTACCGACCGGTCGACGACCTCTACGAGGACTTGCTCGACCACATCGCCGAGCTTGTCCGCGCCACAGGGGGCTCCCCTACGGCGTCCCTCTCTCCGCCTCACCCTCCGCCAGCTACGGGCGACGTAGCCCACAGAGCGCCTCCACAACCTCTGCCCCAAGATGGCGCACTGGCGCCAAGGCGCGCGGCCCCACGATGCGACCCGCCGCGTCCCATGCCCGCGCGTGAAGAAAGAAGCTGTCAAGAAGTCCCTCGACCGCAAGAAAACGCTCCGCCACTCCTCGCGCCACCGCGCCAGGACCAGCTGCGGTGGCAAACCGCGCGCCACCTGTAGCGTCAGGGCATGGACCCCATCAAGACCAAGCTCCACCCCCAAGGCGGGCCCCGGTGACCACAGCCGGCTGCCGTGCTTTCACCCCCGAGCTGCGTAGTGTCGCCTGGCCGGGCAAGTTCAAGCCGGATCTGCCTCCTCGCTACGATGGCACCCCGACCCCGTGGAGTTCTTACAGCTCTACGAGCTAAGCATCGAAGCGGCCAACGGTGACTAGAAAGTCATGGCGAACTGGTTTCCCATGGCTCTCAAGGATGGCGCCCGCTCCTGGCTCCTGAACCTGCCACCAGGATCGTTCTCCTCCTGAGACGAGATGCGCAACCGCTTCGTCGGCAACTTCCAGGGCACTCGCGACCGCCCGCCGGCTGCGGGTGACCTGCGCCATGTCAGGCAGCAACCTGGAGAGACCCTCCAGAAGTACATCCAGCGCTTCAACAACGTCCGCCCCAAGATCCCAAGGTGACAGACGAGGCCATCATCTCTGCGTTCTCTGATGGCGTCCGCGATGTCAAGATGAAGGAAGAGCTCGCTATCCACGAGGAGTTGTGCAAGTCCCTGGATCTGTTCAATCTGGCGACCAAGTGCGCAAGAGCTGAGGAGGGGCACCTCTCCCTCCTCGAGCTCCCAGCCGCAGACCAGGAGGAGAAGAAAGCCAAGGCCAAGGACATGAAGCCCAAGGGAGCAGCCGTGCTCCCAGCGGAACCAGACACCAAGCGAGGACATCCACTTGTTGTTTTGATTGGTTGGTTTCTTTTTCTCTTGCCAAGTGGATGGACCAGAATGCCTAAGAACCTTCTCTAGCTATCTATGCTCTTCTCGTCTCAAACTCTATTCATGTTGAATCACAAAGTTTGATCAAGTCAGATTCGAACCACTCTGTGAGGAGCACTTGGAGTCCCCGATTCCCCATAGACTTAAACTTCCAAAACTTTGTGCGTTTCGGTCTGACCGATTCATCCATTTCGGTCATACCGAGATCACTAAGTCGATCTAGGTTTTTAATCTTGGTGCAGTCGATTTGAACTTTTTGGTCACACCGAGTTGCAGTAACTGCTCGCAGTTATGCATCTCGGTGCCACCGAGTTGTTCCACTTGGTCACACCGACAGGGTCAGGCTATATATACCCACGGGCCAAAATTTGGAAAACTTTCCGAACCTCTTCGCCCGCGCTCAGCCTGCTCTGCCTCCCTGGGTCTCCAGATTGTCCTCCTCGTCGCCAGCCACCTCCAGTCGCTGGTCTCCGCCGCCATCATCGGGATCATCTCCGCCGTTGCCGCCGTAGCAAGTCCATCGCCGAACTAGGGTATGGACTTGATCTTTGTGCTGATTCTCACTCCGATTCCCCAACACATTGTTTTGCCATGTATCTTGCCACGATTGAGATCACTCTATCCAATGAAAATACTCCGTAGTTTAGCTGTGGATTGAAAATTTAGGGTTAGGTTTTCGCTGAAACCATCTCGGACCGACCGAGTTGTTGGAATCGGTTCCACCGATTTGGCTCAGGCAATTGCACATGTGGTTCTCTGTCTGATCGAGAATTGTAAATCGATGTGACTGAGTTCGAGTCTTTGTGAAACCCTAGCAGTCTCGGTGCCACCGAACTGTGACTCGATCTGACCGAATTCACTAGTTTAGGTTCAACAGCTGCTTCGGTATCACCGAGATTTCAAATCGGTAGATCCGAAATGCTTTCCGTGGAAAACTAAAACTAAGGTTTTGATTCATTCTTTTGCAAAAACCTCTGCACTTTGTGATGCTCATCCACTCTACCTCATCTATAATCTATTCACAGGGTCTGCTGTCAGTGTTTGCATCATGTCAGATCAGAGTGACAGTCAGAACAAGTCTGAGGAGCAAGTGAACTTGAGTGAGGGCACTAGTCCCTCTAGTAGCTCAGATGATGGAAGCAGGAGCACACCTAGTAACTTGCCTAAGGCAGCCACCAGGACCAAAAAGAAGAAAACCTCAGATTCAGAGGATGAGGACTACGTGGCTGCTGAGGAAGAGGCCATCTCAAAGAGGAAAGTCCTGAAAAAGGAATATGGCACAGCTGCTGCCACTAAGCCAGGGATGAAGCAAAAGGTTCCTGCCAAGAGAGCTCCCATGTCAAAAGCCAGAACATCCACCCAAGAGACTTTGGGATCTGCACCCAAAGAGCAGGTTGTGGCAGAAAAGAAAAGAAAGGAAAGGGTCAAGAAGACCACTGCCAGAGTGCTTGGGAGATCTTCAATAATGAAAGACTCTGAAGAAGAGGAAGAGGAAGAGGATGCAGCACCAGCACCCAAAGCTCAAAAGCTTATGGGAGATGCTATAAGGGCAGGGGCTGTTCCATCTAAGCCTAAGACTGCTCCTAAGACTGCTGCTCCAGCTCCAAAGCCAAAACCAAAGAGGGGCACCAGGAACATCCCTGCTGAGGAGAAGAACAAGGCCCAGTGCCTCAAGCTATTGAAGAAGAAGCTGATTCTGTCGTGTTAAGGAAGTTGAAGCCCAAAATTCCAGACCACAATGATGCTCATCCAGTTGCAGAACATGAAAATCAGGAAGGATTTTGGTCTAAGGCTATGGAGAGAGTCTGATCCATATGCCACCAGGAGAACGACTGTTGTGGACTACAGGTTCCATACAAAGGAACAGCAAGACTTCTATGAGACTATCTTACTTGACAAGAAGCCCATAGTGTGTGACATGAGATGGGTCGATTGGACATTCATTGAGGAAAATGAGGATCACTTCCCTGGTGTATATGACAGTTTCAAGGATTGTGGAGTCGATGAGTTTGTGGCTCTCACAAAGTGGAATGATGAGCTTATCATGCAGTTCTATTCCACAGCTCATTTCTACCCAGATGGAAGAATCGTCTGGATGTCTGAAGGTACTAGGTACCAGTCAATGGTTGTTGAATGGGCAAAATTGATCAATGCTCCTGAGGAGAGTGAAGATGACTTGGATGTCTATGCCAAGAAGAATAAGGATCACAACACCATGGCACACATGTACAAAGAGATCCCAGATACTGCTCTTGAGACACACAAGTTTGGATCAGTACATTACCTTCTGTCAGGCTTGCCAACAATCAACTGGATCCTCAGGCACACTCTCTTGACAAAGTCAGGTGATCACAAGATGATCAGAGGCCATGCAATTAATTTGCTTCACATATTTGATGTGCCTCAAAAGTTCAAAGTCATGAGCCTAATTGCGGAAACCATTAAGAGAACAACTGCAGATCAGAAGAGGAGTTGTGGGTATGCCCCACAGATCCAGGAGCTAATCAACTCCAAGATGGGCACTGGCACATATCTCCTGGACAAGGAATACATGCCGATCTACCCAGACTTTGAGGACAACACCGTGGTGATGGATGAGAATGAACCATCTTCTGTGCACGCACAAGCCAAGAAGGAGAAGGCAAGGGCTGAAAAGGCTGCAAAGATGCCAACCACTGAAGAGGCATCTCAGTATCTTCTGAATAGCAAGCAAGATCAGCTTGGCTACTTGATTGCCTCCACTCTGAGGATTGAGAAGGGATTGGCTACCCTGACTCAAAACCAGGAGAGCTTGGAGAGGATCATGGAGCGGAAGTTCTATGACTTAGACGTGAAGATCACTGAGATACAGTCTGTTGTTGAGCAACTTCAGGAGGAAGTGCAGGAGAAGAAGGGCAAGACAACCACTGATGCTTTTGCTAGAGTGCCCAGAGGTCAGAGATGTGTTGCAGTGCCTGTTCCAGACACCAGAGCAACTTCATCTGCACCAACTACAGCTTCAGTGCCACCAGCTCTAGCACCTACTCCACCAGCACCATCTACATCAACTGACGCCTTCGTCCTTGGAGTTCTGTCTACACCACCACCTGAATACCAAGCCTGAGTGACGATTTAGCACTATGCATTTTTATGAACTTTTTGGTAACTTGTTGCCAAAGGGGGAGAAAATGTATAGATCATAGGCTTCGAGAGAGAGTGTTGCTTTTGTTCTCTCTTGCGTTTCTCCTTGGTGGTTGAACTTTATTATTTGCTTGGTTGAGATACTTTACACTTTGTGCTTGCTTAGATGATCATGTGTTTGATCATATGCTACCTTTATGCTTGTTGGATGACATTATCCTTTTATATTCCGTATGATCACTCACTTTGCTTGGTGATGAGTGCCTTTATTTTAATTATTATCATTTTGAGCAGTCCACCAAGATGTATGTGACATGGAAGAGTAACCCATGATCCTAACTCTTTGTGCATGTGCAGTCCAAAGCAAATCTTAAACTATGCACAAATTTAGGGGGAGCTCTTGCTTTTCACATACTTCTCAAAGCGACAATGTTTTTCACTCTTATTATCATTTGTCGAAGCTTTGATCTATATGTTGTCATCAATTACCAAAAAGGGGGAGATTGAAAGTGCAACTATCCCTAGGTGGTTTTGGTAATTCCTAACAACATATAGCTCATTGAGCTAATGGTATTTCAAGATTAATATCTCGGGAAAGCTCAATGATTGGCATGGCATGGATGAGAAAAGTGGACCCCTCAAAATGCTAAGGACAAAGGATTGGCTCAAGCTCAAAGCTCAAGACTCTACATTTTCCATTTTAGTGATCCAAGATCACATTGATTCTATAGGAAAAGCCAATACTATCAAGGAGGGATGAGGTGTTGCTTAATGAGGTTCTTGCTCAAAATGCTTAGTGACATGCTCCAAAACCCTCAACTACTTTCTCACATCCACATATGACCTAAACCAAAAGTCAAACTCGGCCCCACCGATTCTTCCTATCCGGCTCCACCGAGTTTCAAATGTCATAGCCACTACCACAAACTCTAGGCAAATCGGTCTCAGCGATAGGGATCTCGGTCTCACCGAGATGGGGTTGTAATCTCTCAGTTTCCCTTCGTAACATTTCGGTCTCGCCGAGATGAGCGATCGGTCCCACCGAGATTGCAATGTAAACTCTTTGTTTTCCCTTCGTAACGTTTCGGTCTCACCAAAATGAGCGATCGGTCCCACCGGGTTTACCTGACCAACTCTCTGGTTAGCTTATTACCAAAATCGGTTTCACCGAGTTTGTGTAATCGGTCTCACCGAGATAACGTTATGCCCTAACCCTAATCATATCGGTCCTACCGAGTTGCATGTCGGTCCCACCAAAAACTCTAACGGTCACTAGCTTTGCT
Organism: Triticum urartu; assembly: GCF_003073215.2. Classification (NCBI taxonomy): domain Eukaryota; kingdom Viridiplantae; phylum Streptophyta; class Magnoliopsida; order Poales; family Poaceae; genus Triticum; species Triticum urartu. Next base: position 109,680,417 of record NC_053026.1, on the reverse strand, counting down.
GAATCAGTCCGACCGAGTTTAACCATTCGGTCCCACCGAGTTTGGCAAGTTGTGTGTAACGGCTAGATTTTGTGTGGAGGCTATATATACCCCTCCACCACCTCTTCATTCGTGGAGAGAGCCATCAGAACGAACCTACACTTGCAACTTACTTTTTCTGACAGAGAACCACCTACACTTGTGTTGAGACCAAGATATTCCATTCCTACCATATGAATCTTGATCTCTAGCCTTCCCCAAGTTGCTTTCCACTCAAATCTTCTTTCCACCAAATCCAAATCCTGTGAGAGAGAGTTGAGTGTTGGGGAGACTATCATTTGAAGCACAAGAGCAAGGAGTTCATCATCAACACACCATTTGTTACTTCTTGGAGAGTGGTGTCTCCTAGATTGGTTGGTGTCACTTGGGAGCCTCCAACAAGATTGTGGAGTTGAACCAAGGAGTTTGTAAGGGCAAGGAGATCGCCTACTTCGTGAAGATCAACCGCTAGTGAGGCAAGTCCTTCATGGGCGATGGCCATGGTGGGATAGACAAGGTTGCTTATTCGTGGACCCTTCGTGGGTGGATCCCTCCGTGGACTCGCGCAACCATTACCCTTCGTGGGTTGAAGTCTCCATCAACGTGGATGTACGATAGCACCACCTATCAGAACCATGACAAAAACATCTGTGTCTCCAATTGTGTTTGAATCCTCCAAACCCTTCCCTTTACATTCTTGCAAGTTGCATGCTTTACTTTCCGCTGCTCATATACTCTTTGCATGCTTGCTTGAATTGTATTAACATTGCTTGACTTGTCCAAAGTTGCTAAAATCTGCCAAGAACTAAAATTGGGAAAAGGCTAGATTTTTATTTGGTCAAGTAGTCTAATCACCCCCTCTAGACATACTTTCGATCCTACAAGTGGTATCAGAGCTTTGGTCTCCATTTGCTTTGATTTCCATAGCTTTTGGTGGTCACAGCCTTGGTTTCACAACCTAGGAGAGTATGGCGTCTAGCGAGGGAAATTACCACCGTAGAGGTCCTTACTTTGATGGCACTAATTTTGCTAGTTGGAATCATAAGATGAAAATGCATATTCTTGGACATAACCGCGCCGTTTGGGCTATTGTGTGTACTGGCTTGCAAGGTGAATTCTTTGATGGGAGAGAACCGAACCGTGAAGCTACCGCGGAAGAGTTGAAGATGCTACAATACAATGCTCAAGCTTGTGATATCCTCTTCAACGGATTGTGCCCCGAAGAATTCAACAAAATCAGCCGTCTTGAGAATGCAAAAGAAATTTGGGATACTTTGATTGATATGCACGAAGGTACCGACTCTGTCAAGGAATCCAAGTTGGACGTGCTTCAAAGTCAACTTGACAAGTTCAAAATGAAGGATGGTGAAGGTGTTGCTGAGATGTACTCTAGGCTTGCTCTTATCACAAATGAGATTGTTGGCTTAGGAAGTGAAGAGATGACCGACAAATTCATCATCAATAAGATCCTAAGAGCCTTGGATGGAAAATATGATACCGTATGCACATTGATCCAAATGATGCCAAATTACAAAGATCTCAAGCCAACGGAAGTCATTGGAAGAATTGTTGCTCATGAGATGTCACTCAAGGATAAGGAGGAGCTCCATAACAAGTCAAGTGGTGCTTACAAAGCCTCTTGTGAAGCTCCCACATCATCAAGTGAGAAACAAACCTTCAATGAAGAATTGAGCCTAATGGTGAAGAACTTCAACAAGTTCTACAAGAGTATAAGCAAAGAGAGAAGTTCCAAGTCAAGGTCCTACAATGACAAAAGATCTTCTAGTCGAGAGCGAAACTGCTACAATTGTGGAAGACCCGGACACTATTCCAATGAGTGTACGACACCCTACAAGAGAAGATAAGATTCTCCAAAAAAGAAGAAGTAGAAGAGAAGAATCACCATCGAGGGAGAGAAGGAGTAGGGATGATCGTTATGAACGAAGACCCTCTCGGAGAAGCAAGGATTCGGAAAGGAAGGACAATTCATCAAGGAGCTACACAAAACGAAGACATCAAGATCATGTTGGTGAATGGGTATCCGGCTCCGACTCCGACAATCACTCCGAGAGAAGCTATCACTCCGACTCCGAATATACTCAAGATGAAGGTGTTGCCAGTCTAGCACTTGTGTCAACCAACTCCTACGACATATTTGATTCACCAAATGAAGGAATTGGAAGATGCTTCATGGCCAAAGGTCCAAAGGTATCACACCCCGAGTATGTTGATTTCAATAGTGATGAAGATGACTTTTTAGGTGATGATGATTTACTTATTAATCATGCTAATCAAGATGAAACGAATGACAATGATATGGAGAATATTGAGTCTCTAACTAAAGAACTAAACACTCTTAAGTTAGCTCATGAAACTATCTTAGGAGATCATCGAGAACTTTTAAGGACTAATGAGAAATTACGTTTTGAGAAGCTCAATCTTGAGCAAGAGCATGAGTTATTAAAGGCAATCAATGATGATCTTCGCAAGAAAAGATCTTACATTGCCAAGCGTTTACTCTTATCCACTTACATGGCTCAAGTCAAGTCTAGTAACAGGAACAAGAAGGATTATTCCTCTAGTAGTAACAATAATCATGCTACATCCAATGTGTTTGCTTCTAGTAGTTCTCTTGATTCCACTAATGATTCTCTTAGCCAAGTTACACTTGAGCAAGAAAATAGCTTATTGAAGGGAATCATAGAGAAAGGTGTTTACAAAAGCCTTGCCGGGAGTAAGCATTTCGAGGAAATTGTACGCAAGCAAGGAAGACACCGGAAGAATCAATGTATTGGTTTTGAACGAAAGTTCAATGCCTATGGAGTTGAGTGGGAAGAAGATCAATACCCCAAGACGAAGTTTGTTCCTCAATAAGAGAAGTATGATCCTACTTCTTTCAAAGGGACACAAGCTCAAGATGATCTTCCACCACAAGACCACAAGGGAAAAGGCAAGGACAAGCTTCTAGAGGAAATTGATGCATTTGAAGAACCTCCTAAGGCCTTCATCAAGTGGGTTCCCTGGACTACATCAAGTTCTACTTCATCAAGTACAACTACAACTCCGAGGATTCCCATCAAGATGGTGTGGATCCCGAAGAAAAAGAACTAGAGAGTTCTTGAGGGTGACTCCGCCAACATACTTCACTCTTATCATTTTGGCAAGAACAAGTGATATCAACTTCCACATCTTGCACTAGTTCAAGGAGTCACAAACCCTCTTGTTGGTAAGACAAGGGACAAGGTAACCTAATGCTCTCATAGACATCATCTTGTGTGTGCATCACTCTATGTCCATGGATATCCTTGTTTGTTCCTTGTGGGACTAACCCGTGTAGGTATTGAAAGTGCAACTCACTCCAAAGGATAGCTCCGAATAATCTACATCAACTTAGAGCATCCACATCTTCAACACCTACATGAAGTCATCATTGACAAAACCCAAGGTTAGTTCATCCCTCTTAGGGGGGATCTCACATCTAGGGGGAGCTTTACTCTAAGAATTGGGCTAAAGCAACTCTAATGGTGTGAACACAACAACGCTTTATGTAAAAGTGGTAACCCCACTTGTGCTTAAATGATGAGTATGACTGTAAGTGCATATAGTGCCACCCCTAGTTGGTTTTGGAGTATTGAAGACAAACCTAGTTGAGGGACTAATGTGTTTGTGAGAATTGTAGGATAACACAGGTAGAAGTCCCTCATTGATTCAGTTTTACTACCAGAGATGACCCCTAAAAATGTATGAAGACATTGAAGTCAAAGGTGGTATATGAAGATATTCACATTGAAGACTATGACAAAAGAAGACACGTTATGAAGCCTATGGAGCTCGAAGACTTAGATCTTTCGTAGTTCTTTTTCTTTTGTGTTGAGTCATAGGAACCACCGTACTGTTAAGTGGGGTCCAGGAGAACCAGTCAGAATGACTGAAGTGAAGCCTAAACCAAAAACCTATGTCTTCGAGTGAAGACACTGAGAGCGAATCTTGTCCAGAGCCGGACAAGTCAGCTTTGCTTGTATCCCAAGTAAAGTTGCCATGAGAGTTTGAAATCTGACCTTTGAGACAAGTGTCAGTTCCTTAGTGACCCAGGGTCATTTCGGACAAATCAGGTCGGGTTGCCAAGTGGCTATAAATAGCCCACCCCCTACAACCTTAAACGGTTGGCTGCTCAGATTGAGAGTACGGCTTTTGTCGTTTGAGAGCAACCCACCTCGAAGCCTTTGAGAGAGAATTCCTTGCGAGGACAAAGCCCTAACCACCCAGAGCCAGAGAACATTGGGCATCACTTAAGTCTTCTTGTCTGTGTGATCTGAAGACTTATTACACTTGAGGACTGTGCATCCCCAGACGGTTAGGCGTCACGTTCAGAGCATCCAAGAGACATTGTGGATTGCCAGTGAACGAAGTCTGTGAAGGTTTGGGAGTCTACCTTGAAGACTTACCAGAGTGATTGGGCGAGGACTATGTGACCTTTGCTCAAGGAGAATACGGTGAGGACTTGGTGTCCTGAGCTGTCTGTGGGACAGTGGGACAATGAGAACAAAAAGAAGAAGAAGAGCAAGGAATATGACTCCGACGACAAGAAGAAGAAAAAGAAATACTCAAAGTCTTCTTCCAAGTCTTCCTCAAAGTCTTCATCACACAAGAAGAGCTCATCTGGCAAGGCACGTGCGTTTGTTGGCAAGGAAATGGATTCAGAGGAGGAGTCCGCTTCTGAGGAGGCAGAGGTGGAGTCTGAGGAGGAGTCTGATTCTGGCATTGCAAGTCTGGCTATAGCATACGTCGCCAAGTCCATCTTCAACACTAAAGACAATGACTTCATCACCGACACCGATGCAAATGACAAGGACTACTCCACTCCTACCTACTGCTTCATGGCACGCGGTGCCAAGGTAAACAAACGCACTACTCACTATCAAACATCTAGTGACGATGACTCTGATTGTGATTCAAAACCCATTTACAAAACACTTGCTAAAATTGCAACTGAACAACAGAAAGCCATGGAACATATTCAAAAACTGTTAGACAGAAGCGATGATCTGTTGGGTACTGAAATGACTCGATCTAAATCCTTAATTGAAGACATAAAAAATCTTCACGTTAAGTATCAGGAACTTGAAGATCGTCATGATACTCTCTCAACAACTCATGAAAAGCTTTCCTATGATTATCTTCAAAGGAAGCAAGAACTTGAGAAATTGAGAGCGGCTCATGAAGATCTTCAAAAGGAAAACGAGTCACTTCGCGCCGAACAGATCAGTTCCGCTCAGGAAGGATTTGAACCACCATGTCTTAAATGCATTGAGCGTGATAATGCTACTTCTGTTGCTGAATGTTCCACTGCTACTGCTGTTGCAATATCTTCAACTGTTGATGTGGTAACTAACCCCTCTGCTGAGGATACCACTGCTATTGCTGATGAGAATGCTAGGTTGAAGACATTGCTTGAAACAGGGATGTACAGAAGTCTTAAAGGACATCAGACATTATGTGATGTCCTTAAGAAGCAGATTCTGAACCGAAACCCTAGGAAAGAGGGTGTTGGGTTCGTAAGGAAAATAAATGCAGATGGCTCTTACTGGAAACCTGAGCAGTACCCCAAAACCAAGTGGGTTGCTGCAAAGGAACCTTCAGCAGATCCATCCAATTTATCTGGCTTCACTTGTGCTAACCCCATTATCATTGATGAATCCTTTGATGCAAACTATATACTGTTTAAGAATCAGAATGGTGAAGTGTTTGCCAGGTACATTGGTACTAAGTGCAGGAATGGACCACCTATGAAGAAGATCTGGGTTCCAAAAAAGTGTCTGGAAAATCTTCCTGTGAATGTCTTCATGACACCTCACTTGAAGAAGACAAACCTCAGACCAAAGGCTTCATACGGTCCAAAGGCTTCATACAAACAGAGGACTCACCTGAGTCACGCTAACGCAAATGTTTTGTAGGGAAACCATACTCAGGCATATGAATATGAGATCGATTCATCAAACTGTCATGTTCATATGACCAAAAATTATTCTGCCTATTCTTATGAGTACTATTGTCCGCCGGCTAAACTGTTTGCTAGGGCTCCAAAACAAAAATTCTCAGAGGCTGCACTTAGACTTATTGCTTCTAAGCCACCCTTGAAGATGTGGGTGGTTAAGAAAGCATAACTCTCTTTTGCAGGGAAAGGTATCCAGCAGAAAACCAAAATCTTCTGACGCTATTGCTGGGGACCTTAAAAATCTTGTAGGGAGCAAGATAAAATGCTCGAATGGCATCATTATGTACTTCGTTCCTGAATCGCATGCTACTCACCCTATTAGTCCTAATCTGGATCTAAGTTTTCATAACCCACTGGTTCGTCAAATGTTTTTGCTTCACAATTCTCTTCGTGAAGCCTATCCCCCTAACTGCACTGTAGGGTACGACACTAGCGTCTTCAAAGTCTTCAGAATGGATTATTGACAGTGGGTGTACAAATCACATGACTGGCAAAAGAAGCCTTCTTATGGACTCAACCTTACGTCCATCCGACAAGAGCCACATCACATTTGCTGACACTGGTAAAAGTAAGGTATTGGGTCTAGGTAGAGTTGCAATCTCAAAGGATCAACACATGGATAAAGTCATGCTTGTTGAATCCCTTGGTTTCAACTTAATGTCTGTCTCAATGCTTTGCGATTTGAACATGGTCGTAATATTTGGAAAATATCGTTGCCTGGTACTAATGGAATCTGACAAGTCTCTAGTGTTTGAAGGGTATCGGAAAGATGATTTGTATGTGGTAGATTTCTCAGCAGGGCCACAACTTGCAGTATGTCTTCTTGCAAAAGCTTCAGAATGCTGGCTTTGGCATCGGAGGCTTGGGCATGCTGGCATGAGGAACCTCCACACCCTTGCGAAGAAGAAACATGTCATAGGCATCGAGGGCGTCAAGTTCAAGAAAGATCACTTATGCGGTGCCTGTGAAGCAGGGAAGATGACGAGGGCAAAACATCCCTCGAAGACAATCATGACCACTACTCGACCCTTCGAACTGCTTCACATGGATCTTTTTGGTCCCACTCACTACTCAACTTTTACTACTACTGCTTGCCTCTATGGCTTTGTCATTGTTGATGATTACTCTAGATATACTTGGGTGCACATAATCCTTTACAAGACTGAAGTGCAGGATGTCTTCAGACGCTTCGCCAATCGAGCTATGAACAAATACGGCGCCAAGATAAAGCACATCAGAAGTGACAATGGCACTGAATTCAAGAACACTAGCCTTGATACATATCTTGATACCTTGGGCATCACACATGAATTCTCAGCTCCGTACACGCCACAGCAGAATGGCGTCGTTGAACGCAAGAACAGAACACTCATTGAGATGGCCAGAACGATGCTAGATGAATACAAGACTCCAAGAAAATTCTGGACTGAAGCCATTGACACTGCATGCCATACAATCAATCGTGTTTATCTTCACAAGCTTCTGAACAAGACATCTTATGAGCTCCTTACTGGCAAAAAGCCAAATGTTAGTTACTTCAGAGTATTTGGCGCAAGGTGCTGGATCAAGGACCCACATCACACCTCAAAATTTGCACCAAAAGAACATGAGGGTTTTATGCTTGGATATGGAAGGGATTCACACTCCTACAGAGTCTTCAATCTCTTTCATTACAAAGTGGTTGAAACAGTGGATGTGCAGTTCGATGAGACCAACGGATCACAAAGAGAGCAGCTGCCAAGTGTGCTAGATGAAGATCCATCCAGTGAATCAATCAAGCTAATGGGAACTGGAGAGATTATACCTTCTGAAGCTCATCCTGAAGAAGAACTTATCATTTCAGCACCTGATCAACATGAAGACATTGCTTAGCCTGAAGACATTCCTTCCAACAACGACAGTGAACATCAAGAGCAAAGTCTTCGCCCTGTACATCCTCGCGTTGCCAATGAAGTGCAGATTGAAAGAATAATTGATAGCATCAATGCACCTAGTCCACTCACTCGTTCAAGGGCAACTCAGCTAGCAAATTTCTGTGGGCACTTCGCATTCGTCTCAATATCAGAACCCAAGAAAGTTGAAGAAGCCTATGGGAACTGGTTAATGGATTCAAGCTATGCAAGAAGAGCTTCAACAGTTTGAGCTGAATAATGTATGGGAACTGGTTAAGCATCCTGATCCACAGAAGCACAACATAATAGGCACCAAATGTATATACCGCAACAAGCAAGATGAGCATGGTCAAGTTGTCAGAAACAAAGCTCGTCTCGTTGCTCAAGGATATACTCAAGTGGAAGGCATTGACTTCAATGAAACATTTGCTCCTGTGGCTAGGCTTGAAGCCATACGTATACTGCTGGCCTATGCAAATCATCATAACATACTTCTATATCAAATGGATGTGAAGAGTGCCTTTCTCAATGGCAAGATTGAAGAAGAAGTGTATGTTGCACAACCGCCTGGCTTTGAAAATCCAAAACATCCTGACATGGTATACAAGCTCAACAAGGCACTGTATGGCCTCAAACAAGCCCCTAGGGCCTGGTATGACACACTCAAATATTTCCTGAAGAGCAAAGGCTTCATACCTGGTTCCCTAGATCCCACTCTTTTCACGAAGACATATGATGGTGAACTGTTTGTGTGCCAAATATATGTGGATGACATTATCTTCGGCTGCACCAATCAGAAGTACAGTGAAGAGTTTGGATATATGATGCAAGAGCAATATCAGATGTCCATGATGGGGGAGCTGAAGTTCTTCCTTGGTCTTCAAATACGACAACAATGTAATGGCATCTTCATATCTCAAGAGAAGTATCTCAAAGATTGCCTGAAGAAGTTCGGTATGCAAGACTGCAAAGGCTTCACAACACCAATGCCAGCCAAACATCATCTGGGTCCTGACGACAATGGTAAAGAGTTCGATCAAAAGGTATACCGCTCCATGATTGGTTCTTTACTTTATTTATGTGCACCTAGGCCAGATATTATGCTTAGTGTTTGCATGTGTGCTCGATTTCAAGCGGCACCAAAGGATTCGCATCACTTAGCTGTGAAGCGAATTCTTCAATATTTGGCTCACACCCCAACTCTAGGATTATGGTATCCAAAGGGCTCAGAGTTTGATTTGGTTGGATTCTCGGATGCTGATTATGCTGGTGACAAAGTTGATCGCAAGTCTACATCAGGCACATGTCACTTTCTGGGACAATCACTTGTATGTTGGTCTTCAAAGAAGCAGAACTGTGTATCTCTCTCCACTGCTGAATCTGAATACATTGCTGCTGGATCTTGCTACGCTCAGCTTCTGTGGATGAAGCAAACACTCAAGGACTATGGCATTCATCTGAAGCAAGTGCCACTTTACTGCGACAACGAAAGCGCAATCAAGATTGCCAACAACCCAGTTCAGCACTCGAAGACAAAGCACATTGAAATTCGTCATCACTTTCTCAGAGATCATGTTGTGAAGGAAGACATTGATATCATACACGTCAACACTGAAGAGCAATTGGCAGATATCTTCACCAAGCCCTTGCATGAGAAGAGGTTTTGCAAGTTACGGTGTGAGCTAAATATCCTGGAATCCTCAAATGTCTTGTGATCAGGCACACATCCTAACACTTATGCATATGATGACTTAGATGTGCAACACACAAAGTAAAGTATATCTTCAATCAATGAAGACGTACATTCTAAGTGTGAGTACATTAATGTGGAATTTGACTTCGGAGCGCCATGATAATTGTGCGCCGTGTCTTGGTCTAATACTTCCTATACGGTGGGTAACGCCACCACCAAACGTTCTATTTTGAAGTGTTTCACTCATGGCGTTACCTTGCAATGTCTTCACATTTGGTTTGGCTTCGAACTCAACATATTTTCATGATTATCTTCACTATGTTGACTATATATATATATATATATATATGCTAGTGTTCTGTCCTCTACAACATTCACTTATAGCTATGTCTTCGTGTTGAATCTTTTGAACTAAGTGAATGTGATCGGACCCCAAACTTCTCTATGCTTTCTATCTCAAACTCTATCTCTCCAAGTCATATGCATTCTATTGAAACTGTCGAATGTCTTCACTGCGTCCTTGTCAGCAGAAGATATAGAGACAACCATAAAGTCCATTTTCAATGCTCATTCCTCCACATAAAATCCGGAGAAGCAGGAACGACCACCCGACAATCCAGGCGTGCGTGGGACGTGGAACAAACCCAAAACTTCCGCAAACTGGCCACACGTTCCTCAGATGCGAATCCCCAGGGGCACCTGTGTAATAGCACAGGGCCGCCCCTGTGCCTGTAAATACACACTCACAGCGGTAACTATCTCTTCTTCCACCCTCGCACGAACCCTAGCACACCGCTAGCTCTCGACGACGCCGGCGACGAAGCGCTTCGCTGCCGCAACCTCTCCGACGCCGTCTTCACGCCGACCGCGGACATCGTCCTCTCCGCCGTCGCCGTAGGTCTCCTCCGTCGCCATGTTAGGGCACGGACGAGTGAACTGCTCGGCCTCATCTCTCGCTCCGTCTAGCAGTTCTCAGTGTGGTAAATAAAACTGCCTTTTTACAGCACCGTTGATCCTATTGATCTGTCACTTTCTACCACAAGCAGTTTCTGCTCACACAAACTAGATCTCTCTCAAACTGCATCTCATATCATGCCTAGAATATTCACTTGTGCTTCAAAAAGTAGTTAGATTCCTCACTTGTACTGATCTGTGGATTCGTACAAATCTGGAACCAACTTCGTATCTATGAGTGAATGTCTTCGCACGATGAGGTCAATGTCTTCTAAACTGATTTATCTTCAAAATCTTCTGAGAATGCATATGACCTCTTCCCCTTCCCTCGCACCTTAATGCTGTCACAGGTACATGTCCGTGGGAGAATCCTTTGGTTCTCATAGTCTGCATTCATTTGCAGAATTCCTACAGCATCACATAAATTCTCCTGAAGCCAGTTCCTGTTGGTCCAGCAAAAGAAAGCCTTTGAAGCCTTTGAACGTCTTGAAGCCTTCCAAGTTAAGGTTTATGGCTTCAGAAACAGCAGCAAGGAAGGGGGGCAGACAGCAACGTGGAGGAACATCCAAAGATCTGCCTGGTGAACTGGCAGAAATGTATAAAACAGATCCTGAAGAGAATTATGGTCAGCGCAAGACCCGAATCCAATGGATTCGACGCTATTGGGCAGAATAATGGTTCAAATACCGCTTCACAACCCAAGAGTATGCTGAGTAAAGTGCCATCAAAAGACCGTGGGGAGACATCTTATACAAGAACCTTGTACCCAGGTCCAGAGATGAAGCTATTGCCCAAAGCTTCTATCCATGCATGGTTCGTGGGCCACAGCCTGATGATGCACATCCGTCGTCACTACTCTGGTGTCGTGACGACAATCTATTCAAGCGCAACTTCTAGTTTGCCCAAAACTCAGCGAAGCAGAAAAAGAAGAAATTTGGGTTAGACTTCAACCCTGGTCCCTTAGCACCAAGGGCAGATGGCACACGAGAAGCAGAACCCAATGTCATCGGTCCGTATGCCAACCTTGAAGGCCTCATCACCTACATCTTGGTTCAAGGGACTGCAGTGAATGAGCCTGCAGCTGACACTGAGTCTGATGAAGCGCCAGCAGTGCCTGCAGTGCCGAAGCCTAAGCAGTTGAAGAAGCCAAAAGCTTCAAAGCCAGCCCCTTCACCAAAAATCTCAAAGGCGAAGCCATTGGCGACTGCACCTCCTGAAGACAGTGTGCAGTCTGAAGACTTATCACGCGTCTCAAGGCACCAGAAGGACAAGATGCCTCCGTCTCACACTGGCAAAGAGCTCACAGCTGCTGCTATCCTGCGCAGTGAAGCCATTGATCTGTCAAGTGATGAAGATCTTGGAGATGACGCTCTTGAGGAACTCATCAAGAGCAAAGAAGAAGCAGAAATCTTCAACAATCTGCCTCTCTTTGATGTCGCCATCATCCACAACTTCATTGACGAGTGGTTTGCCACACCAGACATTAGCTTTGAAGATCTACAGCTGCCCGTTGGCCTAAGCGTCGCCTTCCAAGGTGCTATTGCTTCAGAACTTGCCATTGCCCTGCGCATTGTTGAACTGAAGCAGAAAATTGATCATGAAAAGGCTCAGTTCAAGAAGAATATGGCCAAGCTCAGCGTGCAAGAAGTGAAGAGCTTCAAGATCATGTTGCATGAGCTAAAGGAAAACTTTCTGAAGAAGCGTGCAGAAGCTCGGGTTCACGTGAGCGGATGAAGTCTCTGGCTGACAGATGTGTGCAAGCCTACAATGAGGCTGAGAAGCGCAAGGCACTTGGGCGTCCTGGCATCGACCCAAGATGGCCGCAAAGAAAAAGAAGAAGACTGTTCTAGCTGAACCAGAGGCACCAAGGCAGGAAGCAGTTCCGCTTGTCTTCCCAACTGCAACGACTGGCTCGAAGCCAAGGAGCCGGTCAACAGCTTCAGAGCTCAAGAAGAAAAGAACTGCTGAGGCTGAAGCCAGGAAGAGGAAAAGCTCTGAAGCCTCTCCTACTGCCCCCAGCAAGAAAAAGAGAAAGACCAAGAAATCTCGGGCTGCTCGCACAGAGCCCTTGATAGTTGAACCTATTTCTATGGTTCACCCTGACGCAGAACGTCAACTGACGGTTCATGAGCCTGCTTCCACAGAGGCTCCTGAAGCTGAAGACATTCCAGCAGCTGATCCCATCGCTGCTGAAGACATTGGTCATCGTGACAATGTAGAAGATGATGCAGCCCTTCCTCCGTTACAACACAACGAACTCATCAGCATTGGTCGTCCACTGACGCCAATTGCACAGGATGTTTCATGGGCGGATCATCCTCAAGAGGAAGAAGACTTTGAGGCACAGCCCACTCCAACCCCACAGGTGTCATCTGCGTTCCGCAGGCTTCGCAAAGGTCCAAGGCCTCAAGTCTATGCTGAAGACATTCCGGCTGCATCAGCCGCAGAAGAAGCACCACAAGAGCCCACTCCTCTGCTCCACCAAGAAGCAGTTCTCCAGGAGAACGTGCTTGTGACCGACCCTCCAGCTAGTCAAGCGGAGGATGAAAATCTTGAGGCTGCCACAACCAACAACGAAGCTAATGTGGAGCCCTCCCCAGCAAAAGCTTCAGAAGACAGCGAAGCCACTGAACCCACAACTTCTGTTCCTGAGTCTGCTGCAGGTCCCCAATTGAACTATCATGTTGAGCACAGGCCTCAGGTCCAGAAGCCAATCCCCAGACTGCCAAGGTTTCCAGGTCCTGCATCAGCACTTGGCTCCTTCAACATCAATGGCTTCAGGGCAGATAATACTTTCTTCAATAGCTCCAAAAACCCCTATTCAAGGGAAAGGATTTCATCAGATAGGTTCTGGAGCTATCCTCAGCGTAGCTACTACTCTTGCATACTGTACAACCAAGGTCGCATTTTCCCGCACAAGCGCCTTGATGTTGAAGCTATTTCTGGTCTGCCCTGTCTAGAGGAAGCGTTGGATTGCTTCAAACGAGTGGGTCTGCTATAGTTCATTACTGATGAAGAGCATTGGAACGAAGAGCTCCTGCTACAATTCTATGCCACACTGCACATCAAAGGATACAACAGAGATCCGAAGACTTGGGTCCTGGAGTGGATGACCGACAACGTTCATCAGGAAGCCAATGCATTTGATATCATTGAGCTCACTGGACTGCCCACTCCAGGCGAATTCTTCGAGCAAGGCTGTCGGCTACACACTGAAGCTATTGAGAGCATATTTCAGAGGCCTGAACCGAATATGAGTCAGATGCTCTCCATGATGAAGCCATTGCCCCACGATGCTCCTTATCCCACAGAGTTCTTCGTTGAAGACCTTGAGTACCTGCCCAGGACCATCTATCACATCATTCGGCAGACTCTCTAGCCCATTAAAGGACACTCTCCAAATGCCAAGATCGAGGGTGCAATGAAGACTCTGATATTGTGTATCCTTCATGGCAAATGCTTCAACGCACAGGATTTCTTCATACGCCAACTAGCTGCATCAGGCTCAGATTTGTTTGGTTTAAAGTTCTATGCTCCTTGGGTAATGAGGCTGATCAAACTTCACTCTACCATCTCGTATCAGCCCTCAGCCCGCAACCATCGGATCTTCTTGCTTGATGTGGATACCTCTGCTGAAGTCATCTATCCTGAACCTGCCAAGCAACCTCTGAGTCTTCAGAATGCAGAACACCAGAGCTTCACTCCAAACGTTGAAGGTGTTGAAGCCATCTCCAGGGTCTATCCTTTGGCTGGCACTACATGTGCACCACACCCTGCTTCAACTGAAGCCACTGACAGTGCAACTGCTTCAAGACCCAAGAAGCGCACTCGTGTTCTCAACGACCGAGAGCTTCATGTGGCCCTTCATCAAAAGCAGGATAGGCATCATGACTGGCTGAAGATACGGATGAAAAGCCTCTTGGTGGATGTAAATCGCATCCGAAATCTTGCCACCAAGAACGCTTTCGTTGCCCATGAAACCTGTCGCTGGACATGGAAAGGGCTAACGATGATGCTTTCTGAAGCTGATCTTCAAGAGGATGGCTTCACTGAGAGATTCAAATTTGACTCCACACCTCCTCGAAGAGCTGTGCTGCTGGGGACTCCATCTCTTGAAGACTCTGAGTTTTCTTCCTCTGCTGCCACAGTCACTGCCAGAATCATTGAGGAAGAAGATGATGCTACTTCACCACCATCTGCTTCAGCACCTCCAAGCTCTTCTGCACCACCAAACAACGCCAACAACCCTGCTCCTTCACCTACTCCTCATGGGAACGAGTAGAGGCTCTATGTCTTCAAACCTTTTTGGTCATTACTGACAAAAGGGGGAGAAGTATATGAGATTGATAGTCTTCAAGCGGGTTCATATGGGCGGGTGCCTTATATCTTGCTTCGTGCTTAAAACTCTCGTTTTTGCTACATTTGGTTCTTATGAGTTGTAACACTTAAACCAGATGGTCGTGTGCTACTTGTTTGCCACCCTGTTTTGCGAAGATAAATTCGCATGTGCGACGATAAATTCCGCACTTATCTCATTTTGCAGACGTCCATTTTCCATTATGCATGTCATTATCTTCATATACTTTCACATGCATAGTGGATTGTCATCATAAGCAGAAGTGGATCTCCACAAGTACAACCTGCCATGTGCATTTGCATTCCAAAAGCAAATTAACTTATATGCACATCTTCCGGGGGAGCCCTTGCAACTTATGAAGACAATTCCTTATCCTTTACAATTTCACAGACTATATTCCCCGTTGAAAACTTCAACTAGTTTGTCATCAATCACCAAAAAGGGGGAGATTGTAAGTGCATCTAGTGCCACCCCTAGTTGGTTTTGGAGTATTGGCGACAAACCTAGTTGAGGGACTAATGTGTTTGTGAGAATTGCAGGATAACACAGGTAGAAGTCCCTCATTGATTCGGTTTTACTACCAGAGATGACCCCTAAAAATGTATGAAGACATTGAAGTCGAAGGTGGTATATGAAGATATTCACATTGAAGACTATGACAAAAGAAGACACGTTATGAAGCCTATGGAGCTCGAAGACTTAGATCTTTCATAGTTCTTTTTCTTTTGTGTTGAGTCATAGGAACCACTGTACTGTTAAATGGGGTCCAGGAGAACCAGTCAGAATGACTGAAGTGATGCCTAAACCAAAAACCTATGTCTTCGAGGGAAGACATTGAGAGCGAATCTTGTCCAGAGCCGGACAAGTCAGCTTTGCTTGTAGCCCAAGTAATGTTGCCATGAGAGTTTGAAATCTGACCGTTGAGACATGTGTCAGTTCCTTAGTGACCCAGGGTCATTTCGGACAAATTAGGTCGGGTTGCCAAGTGGCTATAAATAGCCCACCCCCTACAACCATAAACGGTTGGCTGCTCAGATTGAGAGTACGGCTTTTGTCGTTTGAGAGCAACCCACCTCGAAGCCTTTGAGAGAGAATTCCTTGCGAGGACAAAGCCCTAACCACCCAGAGCCAGAGAACATTGGGCATCACTTAAGTCTTCTTGTCTGTGTGATCTGAAGACTTATTACACTTGAGGACTGTGCATCCCCAGACGGTTAGGCGTCGCGTTCAGAGCATCCAAGAGACATTGTGGATTGCTAGTGAATGAAGTCTGTGAAGGTTTGGGAGTCTACCTTGAAGACTTACCAGAGTAATTGGGCGAGGACTATGTGACCTTAGCTCAAGGAGAATACGGTGAGGACTTGGTGTCCTGAGCTGCGTGTTCAGGACTGGGTGTCCGGGACTGTGTGTCCTAAGGTTTAAATATCTAGCCGCTCCAACCAGACGTACAGTTGTCACAGCAACTGGAACTGGTCCAACACATCATTGTCTTCAACGAGTCACTGGTTTCATCTTCACTTCCTTTTATTTACTGATCACTCATTGTGAAGTCATTGTGTGTCTGTTCTATCTTTTGTCTTCACAACGTGAGTGTATGATCTGTTTGGCTTCATAGTATCTTCCTACCTGATCCTAATTACACTAAAGCTATTTGTCACTGTGCTTTCACTCTGTTGATACTTGACCATGGCTTGCCTAGTGTAGTCTAACTTCCGCTGCATAGTAATAGGCATATCTCTACTGTTTGTCTTCATAACTTCCACGTTTTGAAGACTTACATAAAAATCGCCTATTCACCCCCCCTCTAGTCGATATAACGCACTTTCAATGACCTATGATCAAATGTTCTCATTTGACTCCTAAGTCAATATACTCATATATAGATGACCTAGTCATCGCCAATTGCTTGATAGATGCTAGAATTGTTTGTGCATGCTTTGCCACATATTTCATTTGACATTTTATTGTGTGAGCATGTTGGTTGCATAATTTACTCATTCAAGGACATCCACTTGTTGTTTTGATTGGTTGGTTTCTTTTTCTCTTGCCAAGTGGATGGACAAGAATGCCTAAGAACCTTCTCTAGCTATCTATGCTCTTCTCGTCTCAAACTCTGTTCATGCTGCATCACAAAGTTTGATCAAGTGAGATTCAAACCACTCTGTGTGAGGAGCACCCAGAGTCCCCGATTTGTCATAGACTTAAACTTCCAAAACTTCTTTGTGCATTCCGGTCTGACCGATTCATCCATTTCGGTCATACCGAGATCACTAAGTCGATCTAGGTTTTTAATCTTGGTGCAACCGATTTGAACTTTTTGGTCACACCGAGTTGAAGTAACTGCTCACAGTTATGCATCTCGGTGCCACCGAGTTGTTCCACTCGGTCACACCGACAGGGTCAGGCTATATATACCCACGGGCCAAAATTTGGAAAACTTTCCGAACCTCTTCGCCCGCGCTTAGCCTGCTCTGCCTCTCTGGGTCTCCAGATCGTCCTCCTCGTCACCAGCCGCCTCCAGTCGCTGGTCTCCACCGCCGTCAACGGGATCGTCTCTGCCGTTGCCGCCGTAGCAAGTCCATCCACTACAAAAAAATACACATCCGTGACATTTTGGGCCGAACGAAATTTTTTTCTGTCATACATATGACACTTCTATGACGATAATTGTGACAAAACCCGGTATCATCATAGATGTGGTGGGCTGCTACTTCTATGACAAAAAATCATGACAGAAAATGGGTTTTTCGTCCTGGGCAAGCCGGAGATGCAGCTGCATGACATTCTTTGGGCCATCCATGATGGAAAAAACCGTGGTAGAAGCGAGGGGGAGGAAAATTTCGGGGAGTTCCCGGTTATGGTGGGAGGTCGGGGGCCGAGCGATGCGCGTTTCTCTCATACATGTACGTGCGTGTGTGCGAGGCGTTGGCTCTAACTGAACCCGAGCGAGGCGTTGGGCTCTAACTGAACCCGAGCGATTGCACTGCAGGCTACGCGTTACTGAACCCGAGCGATCGATCGATGGCTGTTAACTGAACCCGATCGAGCGATTCCTTCGCTGCTGCTGCTAACTGAAGCCGATCGATGGGATGAACAGTGAGCGTTGTGGGGGGGGGTGGATGACCAGTGAGCGGTGGCGTTGCCTCTGGATGAACAGGACCCCGTGGTGTGGTGGAGGGATGGATGAACAGTTAGACGGTGGAGGGGTGCCCGTGGAGGGGTGGTTGAACAGGACCCCGTGGTGTGGAGGGCTGGATGAACAGTAGACGGAGGGGTGGTTGAACAGGACCCCGTGGTGTGGAGGTGGTGTGAACAGTAGACGGTGGAGGGGTGGTTGAACAGTAGCCGGTGGAGTAGCGCGCGGTGGAGGCTGGATGAACAGGAGCCCGTGGATGAACAGTTGCAGGTGGAGGCTGGAGGAGGTCGACGGTGGATGAACAGTAGCTCGTGGAGGCTGGAGGGGGTCGACGGTGGAGATGAATAGTATCCCGTGGAGTCCCGTTTTGCGGTACGCCACACCCCTCCCGATTAACAGGACCCCCGTTTCGACCGTAGCGCTCCAACACAAGTTCGTTTCGTCCGTTTTGCGGTACGCCACACCCCTCCCGATCAACAGGACCCCCGTTTCAACCGTAGGAGGTCCGTTTCCTCCGTTTTGCGGTACGCCAGACCCCTCCCGATGAACAGGATCCCGTTTCGACCGTGGCCGGTCGAACACAAGGCCGTTTCCTCCATTCTGCGGTATGCCAGGCCTCGTTTCCATCGCCTGTTCCGTCCAAGCCCTCCCGATGAACACGACGCATTCCGTTGCCTCCCCATGAACACGACGCATTCCGTTGCCTCCCCATGAACACGACGACGATGCTGTTTCTCCGTTCCGACCCAGCCATGTACACGAGCCCTGGCCGTACGTATGTGCGAGTAGGCGTTCGAGACCCCGCCCGTATGTACATATACGTGGCCATATTTTCTTTCTTGCACCCTGGTCGTTGTACGTACGTGTACATGCTACGTGCACGCCTCTACTATGACACGTGCGCGACTCTACATCGACCAGTATGTACGTACACGTTCGCGACCAGAATGACAACTCTACGTACGCTTCAACCAGGTGGGTCCCGACTGTCAGGCACTTCCTTGCCTGCGAAGATGTAGCTGGTCGGTCCCAGCAGTCAGGGGGCAAATCATTTTGTTTTTTTTGCCCGGACGCACCTCCTTGTGTGCGAAGATGTAGTTGGTGGGTCCCAGCAGTCAGGGGGAAACGTTTTTTCGCGAAATACGGTGGCCCATCCGGTAGGTCCCGCTGTCAGGTGGAGGAATAATTATTTTGCACGTAATAAGGAGGCACTTCCTTGCTGCGGCCGTGGACCCAGCTATCAGCCTTTCCACGTATAGTCCACGTCCGATGGAAGCCGTTCCTTGACCACATTGACCACGCCGTGCCGAGAGCACCAGGGTGGTGGACGACGGCGAGGCCTAGGAAGGGGACGACACGGAGCCGGGGAAGATGCGGCAGTGGATGCCCACGCATAGAGGAGTACGAGGGTTCACTGGTTTGCTGCGGTGTGAGGCTGCCGTCGCTGCAGAATAATAGGGGGTGTGGGTGAGTAGAGGGATGGCCTGGCCAGCGGTGGGAGTAGTAGGGGGCGGTGAGGCCTCCGCCGCATCACAGCTGGCCACGGGAGGCAGGAGCACGAGGCACGACCGGCGTTGGTTTGGGCGGCTGGAGCAAGAAGACCAGAGGTTGAAGAAGCACTACGGCCGTTGGATGGACATTGTACAGTCACTGGAGCTAGAATCGTGCATATTGACTAAGTTGACAAAGCCCTTCGTCCTCGTCAAATTAGTAGGCCCACAAGTCAACCTTCCACCAAGGTGGGTCCCAGCTAGCAGGGGGGTAATCATTTTTTGAGCGTAATGAGGAGGAACTTCCTTGCGTGCGAAGATATAGCTGGTGGGTCCGAGCTGTCAGCGGCGGTATTGTTTTTTTCGCGAAATACAAAGGCCCATTCAGTAGGTCCCTGATGTCAGGGGAGGAATCATTATTTTGCACGTAATAAGGAGGCATTTGCTTGCGTGCAGCCGTGGACCCAGTTGTCGGCCTCTCCACATACAGTCCACTTCAGATGCATGTCGGTCGTTGACCACGTTGACCAGGCCGCACCGAGAGCACCAGGGCAGTGGACGACGGTGAGGCCTAGGAAGGGAACGACACGGAGGCAGGGAAGACTCGGCAGTTGTTTCCCACGCGGAGGAGAGTACGACTGTACGAGGGTTTACTGGTTCGTCTACCGTCGCTGGAGAATAACAGCAGGTGTGGGTGAGTAGAGGGATGGCTAGGCCAGCGATGGAGTATGGTGGGGCGGTGAGGCCTGCGCGGCAGCAGAGCCGGCCGTGGGGAGGTGGGAGCAGGCAGTCCCGCCGGCGCCTGTTTGAGCGGCTGGAGCAGGAAGAGCAGAGATTGAAGAAGCACGACGGCTGTTGGATGGCCATCCAACAGTCACTGCTTGTGCATCAACCTTTTTTTAGGAAAGACTCAAATCTGTGAAAAATAGCATACAACCCATCTGCCATTATTTCTAATATACAACCCATTTGCTAATTATTAAGGTTTTTTTGGAGCCCATATTCTTTTTGTTAGCATTACAACCCATATTGTGGCCACGGTTAAAAAATTATACGAAATTTTGCATATTTCGGTGCGGTCCGAACTCTTTTTAATCCTGAAATTTCGACTCACATTCAAACTGATTAAAATCCAACAAATTCTCCACGCATAAAAATTAATGTAATTTCAAATCTCGAAATGACGAAAAGATATTTGAAACTAATTGCTGGTTTGATGTGTTTTAAAAATGTACAACCCATTTCCCATTACTGATGGGCCATTTTCTCGGCCAGCCGAATGAAAGCTCTCCTCGTCTTGAAAGATTTGCAGCCCAACAGGCCTGACAAAATGACTTACTTGGCAAATCACAAAAAAACTGGGCTGTGGCCGTGGACCCAGCTGTCAGCCTCTCCATGTACAATACTCTTCTGATGGAATGTCGTTAACCACTTTGACCACGTCGCGTCGAGAGCACCAAGGCGGTGTACGACGGCGAGGCCTAGGAAGGGGACGACGCGGAGCCGGGGAAGACGCGGTAGTGGATGCCCACGCGGAGAGGAGTACGAGGGTTCACTGGTTCGGCTGCGGTGTGAGGCTACCGTCGCCGCAGGGCCTGGCTAGTAGTGGGAGTAGTAGGGGCGATGATGCCTCATCGGCAGCACAGCCGGCCACTGGAGGCAGGAGCAGGCGGTCTCCCCGGCGCTGGTTTGGGCGACTGGTGCAAGAAGAGCAGCAATTGAAGAAGCAACAGGACCGTTCAATTCAAATCCAACGGTTACTGCTGCTAGAATCGTTTATTGACTAAGTTGACAAGCCCTGTGTACGCGTCAACTTAGTAGGCCCATAGGTCAGCCTCCCAACCGGTGCGCCCCAGATGTCAGTGGGAGGAATCATTTTTTCGCGTAATAAGGAGGCAGTTGATTGCGTGCGGCCAGGCCAGCGGAGGGAGTAGGGTGGGCCGGGGAAGCCTTTGCGGCATCACAGCGGGACACAAGAGGAGGGAGTAGGCAGTCCCGCCAGCGCTAGTTTAGGAAGATCAGAGATTGAAGAAGCACGTCGGCCGTTGGATGGACATCCAACACTAACTGCTGCTAGGATCGTGTGTTCACTGACAAAGCCTTGTGTAAACAAGCCAGCCTCGAAATCTGTGGCGTGTACGGCCCATTTGCTATTATTTCTATAATTTTTACTCATTTTCTAATTCATACGGAATTTATTGCAGCCCGTTTTCCATTTTTAGAATTGCTGGCCATTTTCTGGTCAGTACCAGGGTCAAAAAATTAACTAAATATGTGGGAAATTTTGAAAATTCGCAAATTTTTGCTGGGGAACGAAATATTATTAATCCAAAAATTAATAGCCATACTAAAACAAATTTAAAAACAAATTAGTACTATGTCATGTTAAATCCTATGAAATACGTATAAGATATTAGTGAAGAACAAAAACAAAAAAAGAAACTTATATCCCATTTGCTATAATTTTTTTGGAATTTTCAACCCCTTTTGATATTACTGTTAACAGACATTAACCATACTCTTATGCCAGGCCGGAATGCATCCCTCCTCGTCTTGAAAGATTTGCAGCCCAGTAATTCGGAGAAAACAAATAGGCCTAGCTTGGGTATTCTTCAAAAAGAAATACTAGGCTACCTATTTTCCCAAGGAACTGGTGCATGAGCATTTAGCTTTATTTATTTATTTACTTATTTATGTTTAGGGGACCATGAGCATGTTCCTGGGCCGGATTCATGTGAGAGCCTCCCTTCCAGTTAATTATGGGCTTCTCTATTGGGCCTTCATCCGTGGGCTGCATGTTATCAACAAGTGGAAAATGTGTTCCGAGTTTCAAAAAAATATGTTCCGTATGATAAATAGTATGCGCTACGTATGGTACGGGGCACTAAAGGATCGAACCATGCAATGACTTCCAAAACATTGTGTTTGTCGTTCTAACAACACATTTATTCAACCAACGGACAAAATATACTACTGATTGTATATTGAAAACAGCAGCAGTAGCAACCAGGGCTGGGGGTGCACCAGAAGCAGTAAGCAGGCCAAAAGAGTGGAGACGCAGCTCTCTCTTCCAAACCAAACATCAGCCATCGTTACAAAAGGGCTACCAAAAAAGAACAAGTGTATGCATCAAACTAAATAAAGATCATACTACACCAAGTGTACGCATCTAACTAACTGGCTCAGTTAGACGTTACTAATTTTTTTTCGAAATGGAGGCAAAAGAATTGCCTCGTCGATTAATTAAGAAGAAGAGAATTGCCTGGTTAATCTACGGAAAACCGGGCTAAAACCGAAGACGTTACTATTTATTAAGCTGCAGTGGAGTCACAGATGGAGAGGAGTGGCAAACTTCACTGGTTCGGGTGCGCGGCAGCACAGCCGTGCTGGTTAGAAGGGAAAACATAAATTGGACACGACATTACTTTTATAAGAGACCTGCGTTTTATACCCCACAGTAGGCATACTAACAAGTTCACACACAAATACAACAGAAAAGGTAAACATTCATATCAAACTCAGGTTCACAGGACACGTTCATATCCAAAGCCAACATTCACAATCAACAACTCAAAAGATTCATATATACACAAGCTCAGCATATCTATGCATCTAAATGATTGATAGATCACACGATAATATTCATACATAATTTACAAAAAGATTCAGATATACGCATGTTCAGTATGTTTATGCATCCAAATGATTGAGATCACAACCAATATGATCCATGGATGAACTTTAATTACCTAGGGTACAGACTGGTAAATGGTGTTCAATCGGAGGTACTTCTTGCTAAAATTAGTTCTTGTACAAGTAAACTTTCGAGTGCATAAGAGGCAGCACAGACAATCTGAACTTTGCTTGTAGGTTTATCCTCAAATAGTGACCTCGTGCCCAGGGAGGTTTGAGCAACTTGGCCACTACTTTCATCCAACTAGTTTACTGGGTCATCTTGGTCTTGTATCTTGCCAAAATTCTACATTGAAGGCGAGAAAGGAGGCGGTTGAGAAAATGAACCACCCAAATTTTTTGTGCAGTTCAACTGAAATGGAGCATCCTTGGCATGCAGACTGATTAAGTGCCAGATGAATATACGCGTCAACCAACTTGTCTGGAATCTTTGGACTCCATGCCATATAGTTCGCTACCATATGTGCCGATAACCAAAAGGCACAAGTTGGGACCAAAGACTGGACTACGTTTTTCTGGGCTATGCAACAAGCAATATTTTTGGCGTTCACTCTCCTAACACTTGGAGTTTGACAATTGGTTGACGCCGGTTGATACTCGAATGAATATAGGCACTTCTTGTCAACGTCGATGCTTGTTTGAGTGAACTTTGGAGTACATAGCAGCAGCATAAGTACCTGTCCATCTGATCATTTTGTGCAGTTCTACTGAAATCACCCGATGTAATGATTTGCCTGTGAGTTCAGGCTCCAAATTACTCCTTTATGAAATCAGCAAACAGTAGCACAATACCAAATTACCAATACATATGACATGCACAATAATAAGGATAAAGACTAGTACCAACCTGTGTGAGGTAGCATATCAATTACTATTTCCTTTGACTGGAAGCCGAGATAAGCCAAGCGACTGACAGCAAAGGAAGAAAGCATGCGGAGTTTAGCAACTGACAGGAAAGGACGGAAGCTGTCGAGGCAATGAAGCACCCAAAGTTTTTGTGCAGTTCCACCAAAATTGAGCATCCCTGTTGGCACATATATTGAGAGAGTGAGATTACTGTAATAGTGGGACTAGTTTATGAAACATACACTAACAAATAGAAGCACCCTCATTATCTTAATGGGTAAAGTTAGCAACATAGTAGTCTTGCTTAAAGAGAGGTATTTGTTTATTTAAATAGTGCCAATTAGCTTAACTCAACACTCAAAGCATTGCCATTTATCATAGGTTGCAAAACTTTAACGTGCAAAGATAAAGGAGTTTCTCATGACAGTAGCACGATACAAATAGAGATGACAACAAACTAATATGGATGAAGGCCTTAGGCCCGTACCAACCTGAGAAAAAAAGCTTATTCATGTAGTCCCATAAGAGATGATAAAGCACTCACTGGAATCACACAATAGTATATATTTTTGTGCACTTCAAATGTATGGTTGAAATCACTCTTTTTTTTGACACCTGAAATAGTAGGAGAGGCTCCTACTGTGTATATTAATTAAAGTATCAAAAAGATCTTACAAGATCATAACCTTACATCCATGGCCATGATATAGAACAGAGTGTAAGTTGGGGTGAGTAAGATAAATGACTACCCTAGGGATGTACAAAGTACTCTAGGAAAGAGGGAACAAACCCTCTGTGTCTCTCCCTGGCCCAATGAGTAAGGAGAGAGAAGTCTTCTTTGAATCTTGTTTCCCACGAGCTGATAGAAGGAGCAATGCCTCGAAAATGTTTATTATTCCTCACTTTCCACAGGCTCCAAGAGGCATACAGGAAAATCTCCATGAACATTGGGTTGTTCCAAGCAGTTTTGGCTTCCTGGATCCAAAATAATCTATCTCCTTGTGTAGACCATTGGATATGTAAAGTGTCCCAACAAGCCTTGCTGAATGGGCAATTAAAGATCATATGCTCAAGAGTTTCCTCGTCATTATTACCGCAGAGGATGCATCCATAGTTGTCTCCAATTTTATAGCTTCTTCTCTTTAGCATATTCCTTGTGTTAAGACGATCAGAGAGAAGTATCCATCCAAAGACTTTGATTTTCATTGTGGCGGAAGATTTCCAGAGCCATTTGTAAGCTTTGTGAGCTGACACGTCTCGAAAATAGAATTTGTAGTAACTTTTGGCCGTGTTGACGTCAGATCCCCAGGCATGGCACCACTGATCCCTCTCAACTTCATCAACCTGGTTACCAACATGTGTTGTGATTTCTGGATATGTCTCAGCTCATCATGGGCTTGCATGGAGAGGGGAAGGTGGAAGGTTTCATTGAGATTTTGGCTCCCAAGGAAGTTTCTAACTGAGATATCTTCAAGTTTGGCGTAGGAAAATGCACGTGGGTGTGATTCTGCCAGTACCTCATCAAGCCAAAGGTCTTTCCACATCAGGACCGTGTTCCCCGAATGAACAACCACATGGGAGATGCCTCGATAAGTCGGAGTAAGTTTGAGAATGTCTTTCCACCAGAATGAACCACACGGGTCTGAGGCATGAGGGATTTTGTCCACATAGTAAGTAGACCAAATCAAGTCCACCCATGGCACATCCCAATGATTGTAGAATTTATGTAGGTATTTCATGAGCAATGCATCACTTTGGGTTTTAATGTCCAGGACCCCGAGGCCACCACAATCTTTAGGGCGGCAAACCATTTGCCAGGAGGCCAGAGAGTTGCACTTGTCTCCGTCATCCGTTTTCTTTGTCCAAAGGGCTTTCCTTCTGATTCTGTCAAGAAGGTCAATGATCTTTGGCGGTAATTTCAGAGTGCACAGCGCAAAGATTATTAAGGACGTGATGACAGAATTCAACAATGATAATTTGCCTGTGTAAGATATCATCAACAAGGTGGAGGAGAGACGTCTTTCAACTGCACAGACTAGAGGCATTAGATCTTGTATCGTTGGTTTCGAAGTACCCATGGGTGGGCCTAGGTAAGTGAATGGTAGTTTTCCTATCACACAGCCAAATATTTGAGCAATATGTTGAGCAGTGGCAGCATCACAATTCAGAGGAACAAGGGTTGACTTGTGGAAGTTGATTTTGAGCCCAATGGAAGTTGCATAATCAGTTAGAATTTGTTTGACTAAAGTAGCTTGATCAGCACAGACCGGTAGTAACATGATTGTATCGTCAGCATACTGTATGACCGGATAGTCTGATTGGTTGGGTCGGTTGAAAGGCAGTTTCATATCATTTCTCCTATAAGAATCATTTATAGCCGCTTGAAGTAGGTCAGCGGCAAGGACAAAAATGAGGGGGACAGGGGATCCCCCTGTCGAACACCACATTTGCAATGGAATTGACGACCTGGCACTCCATTAAGGAGAACAGAGGATTTGCCCGAGGAGAAAATGTCTTTGATCCAGCCCAACCACTTATCATTGAATCCCATGTTCTTCATAATTTAAATCATGGCCTCATGTTCTATGGTATCGAATGCTTTGGCGAAGTCCAACTTAAGCAAAACAATTGGTTGCTAAGAGTTTTGGCATTGATTTATATATATATATATATATATATTCAAATGCCCACGCAAGGCAGTCTTGGATGGACCTCTTTTTCAAAAAACTGTACTGGTTGCGGTGTATGATCTTCAAAATAACTTTTTGCAACCGATTAGCCAGGAGTTTAGTGATGACTTTAAGACAGCAATTAAGAAGAGTGATGGGTCGGAAGTCGTTAACTCCTTGTGGTGCGGCAACTTTGGGAATGAGAGTAATATAACCATCATTAATGCTCTCAAGATTGAGTCCTCCATCAAAGAACTGATCACATAAAGAATAGAAGTCTTCTTTTATTATGTGCCAACAAGATTTGAGGAATGAGCCATTGAATCCATCCGGTCATGGTGCCCTGTCGGCCGACATTTCTTTGATAACAAGATCGATCTCCTGCCTTGTGAATGGTACAGTTAGAGCGTCAAGACCATCGATCCTCTTAATAATACTAGCAAGATTAAATTTCATCTCATGCTTGGATGAGGTACCCAGTCTTTCTTTGAAGTAATGAAAGATAACAGACTCCTTGCTCGCATGATCTTCAGCAACCATGCCATCTTGGAGGGTGAGGGAGGCGATATTATTCCTTCTGTATCTTTCTGACGCCATGGCCTGAAAAAACTTGGAGTTCTCATCACCAAAATGAACCCATCGAATGGTGCATCTTTTCTTCCAATATTGTTTCTGGTATGATAGAAGTCGCAAAATGTGTGCTTTGAGGATAGTTCAAAAATTGGTCTCAGGAATGGTCAGACTCCTTTTGTTTTCAATTGCATCCAGATCAGACAAAGCCTTATTGGAGTTGGTAATGGCAATGGATAGGCGGGAGATGTTCTTGCTCCAATGTTTCAGGCAGTGACACAAGTGCTTGAATTTTCTGTAGAGGATAGTGGTTGAAATCACTCTTGTTTACTAGTGCTGAGATTATATCGAAAGATTATCAAGAACTTCCAGCAGAGTTAAAGCATTGGCTGGGATACAGTTCATTGTATTGTCTTGTGTAGTTCCATTTAATGTATGATTGGCACAACATGATCCCTGTTTGCACAAGTAGGAACAAGGTGAAACCTTCATTATCTTAGTGAGAAAGGATAGGAAGACATTAGCATATTACTCAACCAGTAGCATCAAATTCATGATGGACAATACGCAAAACATTGCCTCATTGAACCAATGGCAATGAATTGACATCCAAAACAATAGCACTATTATGTCATGACACTAATAATATTCCCTCCCTGCTCCACCACATGATTCACCTCCATAGACAAACATACACATGTACATGATTCAGCATAGGGTCCTACTAAAGATTTGTTTAACTCCAACAGGAAAATTAGGCAGTAATAAATTAGTGGTACTTAAGTACTCCTAATTAATTAAGTGAGACAGCAAAAGTGGAAGGGCTCCCTGGAGGATCGTCTCACATGTAAGGTAGTCGTTGCCGGAGCCCTTGAATGACCTCGATTGAGGCCTCTGGCTTCAGCAAGATCGCCTTGGCACTGTTTATTCTTCTTCTTCCTCTTCATGCTCTGTTTCTCTTTCTCCTCACCAGTTGGTGAAACCAAGTACATGATTGGCCTTCTAATTCAGAATTGGTTTTGTTAGTGAGGGAGTACAAGTGTACTAGTAAAAAACAACATTATTTTCTCATGGCAGTCGGAAAATAGAGATGAACACATGCATTAAATATCATTCTTACCTAAAGGAAGGTTATGGCGCCAATATGGATGATGAGGATTGGAACATAGATCTCCCTTTGTGCAGCTCCACCAAAATGAACCAACTGTTCCATTCTGACATTCCAGTTAAACAGCACAAAAGTCACTTCTTTTAAGAAGAGTTTTGTG
Source organism: Triticum urartu (assembly GCF_003073215.2). NCBI lineage: Eukaryota > Viridiplantae > Streptophyta > Magnoliopsida > Poales > Poaceae > Triticum > Triticum urartu. The sequence continues at coordinate 109,651,836 of NC_053026.1, read as the reverse complement.
CAGTGCACCAAAAGGTCCCAACAGCAACCAGGTGAATTGGATATCCCTGTTTGCATAAAAAGGCACAAAGGAAACAGTCAGAGTCTCAATCAATTACAGGCAAAAACATTTGGCTAAACTTGTCATGGCTTATAACAGTGGGTGCACCAGCAGTCCAGCACCATGTACGTAAACAGGGGCATAAAGTGGTGATTCATAGTTTGTTGCTCCGAGAAACAAACATCCAAGAAATATATCTGGGTTGGTCCCATTTTTGTTCACTCTAGCCACCTACTCCTATGTGTGGATAGCAAATCTAGTCCTGGTCATACCACCGTGTACAGCGTTACCCCTATATTTCCCTTTTCGACCAAGAGACCGGTTGGATGACCAGTCTGTAAGACTTTCACCCCCTTTCCTTCCTGTTTGTTCCAAGTCCGATGTACATACTAAATTCCCCCACCCCCACTTTATTTCTTGTTTGAACCAAGTACTCCCTCCGTCCGGAATTACTTGTCATCAAAATGGATGTGTCTAGAACTAAAATACATCTAGATACATCCATTTCAATGACAAGTATTTTTGGACGGAGGGAGTACAAGATTCTACTCCATGAAGTAGCTTTACCTCTAACAATAGAAGAAAAAAATATGTGACGTTGGACCATCCGATCGAGGGGCTGAGAGGTAGAAAATGATGCACATGCAGCGACGTAGCGAGCTGGGGAGGTAGAGCTAAGGCGGTTTCGAACGAAGATATACCTGAAGGTCGTCGAGATGTGGATAGGTGGGCGGCGGGAGTCCGGATCCGCCCACAGGCAACGACGAAGGGATCGGAGGACCTCCCGCGCCGGCGCTCGGCCAGAGATAACGGTGCAGCCGGCAGTGGGTCTCCTCCCTCGCTGTCGACGATGGCCTAAACGTTGCCTCTCCTCCCCTTCACCGGCGGAGGGGGATACGTCCGGATCTATAACCAGCGGTGAGGATAGAAAGCCAATGTTTTTTGAAGGGAGAAAGACAGTGTTACTACCCCTATCTTCTTTAAATCTGGAGAGGATGAGAGTGTGTGAATAGAGCAACCCTAGCAAGCAAGCGCGGAGGCTCCGGCATATATATACGCAGTGAGTAACCCTAGCAAGCAAGCAACCCCTATCTTCGTCAACTCGTACAAGACCGAGAAATTTCATTACTACAACGCCCTCTCCCTCGCGGACTGAGCTCCGGTGCCTTAACTGCACCTGCCTTTGGCTGCATGACAGGAGGGCCAACCACCTGTTGGGCCCACCTGTCATGGACGCAAAGGCAGGAGCAGTAAGTTGAAGCTTTCATTATCCCTCCCGCACGAGGTGGACGGACATGCAATAGTGCATTCGATACTATAGATGTAGGAGTAATCATTATTGTTCGTCTTCTTGAAGAGGCGAAGAGCCAAGCGCAACCCGAACATGGCAGTTGCGAACGCTCGCGTGGTGCGGTTCCTTGGAGTACTAGCCAGGCTCTTGCATCAGACAAAATTGCTATTGTTTAACAATTAAACTCCATTATCCATTGGTTGATACTCATTCTGCATAGGTCCACGCGCTTAGCACCGTTTCCTCCTGGGGTCACCAATGTTTATTTGCTAATTAATAGCATTGCATGCAATGAACTAGCCATTGCAAGTCATTAAAAGCATGCACACCTCTCATCTCTTATTGGTTGATATGTCAAGAAACAAGAAACAAGGTAGAAGTTAATGCACCGCGCCTAAGTGTTTTGGGACTATTTGGTTTTCGTAAGGCTTGTCATAGTGGGGAGTAACTTAGACAAGTGTCATGCATATGACACAAGCCTAAATTACTACCTTCATAATGCAAAGTAACATAATAGTAGTATTTTAGATGGATTCATTTATTAGCTTGTAGACTCATCTTATCTTGAAAAGCGCTATGTTACAGTAACATATTATGTTACCACCTCTCATTAATTACTTGCCACATAAGCAAAAAATTCTTGGAGTGTGCTATGTTACTAGCTAAGGCTGCCTGTAATGGGAGTATCATAGGTAGTATCATGCATGCCAACTAAGAAATTTTGATGAAGTGGCATAGAATTAAATGAAGAAAGAGAGGCTTGAGTATCATATTATGATACCGTATCATATTAAATGATGTGCTACTTTGTGTCATGCATGGCAATAAATGTAGTCATCTATGATACCAACATATGATACTATGCATTAGGGACGTAGTATCATAGACTAGTATCATATGCATGATACTAGTATATGATACTCCCCATTACAAGCAGCCTAAGTTACTCCCACTATGGCTAGCCTAAGATGACTTCAACACCTAGACAGAGGGAATAGTATGGCCCTGTAAACCGGAAAGGAGTATTTGCCTTTCTAGAGATTTAAACAAGTGACTAGACTACACCGTGTGCAGTACTCCGTCCCTTCCGGTTTATAGGGCTCAAATCTCAAATCTCATGAACCAAGGCATTTTGCGATTGGAGGAATGTATCTCGTACTTTACAAAACTACCCTAATTAAACTCATGCATTAATTACATAGTTCTCTCGTTTTCCTCTCTGCCTTGGTCGTGGTGCACAATATTGAGCACTCCTATATGACTAGCCGCTCTATCTACATGCGGGACATTTCAAAGCATCCAGGTCCCGCGTGCCATCCACCAAATCACAGCGAGGTGCTACAGTCGAGACTCACCTGTAACCCCGGTGTGACCGTCATGACCCATCATATCACAAAACCCACACCCTTACCAGCAGTGGTAAGGTGGCCTCCAAGATGGACTGGACGAAGCAACCATCATTTCACTGGAACACTTGTTAAAGCCCTTTCTTCCCTTTCTTGAAGAAAACCTCACTCCAGGCTACTCACTTCTGCCATTTTTCTTCTGTACCAATGAAGGAAAGGTGGGCGAATCAGTTATGTTGCTATATTTTCATTCCAAGAATCTTCTTTTTGCGAAGCACCGAACGATTTTCACATCCTATTCTTTTCCCGTTTTCATCGCGATTGTGGTTTCCTTTCGATTGCTTTTTGTTTGTCAGTTCATTGATGGATCCTGGAGCACTAGGCAAAGAGTTGCCGGCGGACAACCCACTGGAGACAGCGAGTTGACCATGTTGGCGGGCCAACCCATGGAGACGAAGAACTCCAAGAAACAAGCATTGGCCAAAGAGTTGAGGATGTTGGCGGAGGAACTCCTCAAAGGAAGTTGGAAGAATGGCAAGGGCCCCACCGTGCCTACCCAGGAACTCTGATTGCCACCTATGTGAGGCTCAAGACTGAGTTTGAGGAGATAGTCGCCGTTGAGAAGCAGTATTCCCCTGGCAAGGTGATGGCCCCCGGAGGGATGAGATCCCCCGGTGAGCTGCATAAGGTAAAAAATAATGGCTTATTACCATAGTTGTGGTTTTTGATTATTTGCAATGTGCTTGCTAATATGTTAGGGTTGTGCAGGTGCCGGTGGACGTCCTTGATGATTCCGATGTCGTGGCTCGTCCTGTTGGCATCGCCCCGGAGATCGATTCCGATGCCGCTGTCCATCCTGTGGACATCGCCCCAGAGATCGATTCCGATGTCGCGGTCAGTCCTGCGGACATCGCCCCAGAAATCGATTCCCATGCCGCTGTCCATGCTGTGGTCATTGCCCGAGAGATCGATGACAAGAAATAGTTGGTCGGGCTAATCCTTCAAGGTAGTTTGTATTGCCTTGTGTTTAATTACCAGAACGATGCTTGTTATCAAACCATCTTAGGGCTAGTGCACTGTCTTGTCTGGGCGGATCTTGCTACTTTTGTTTGATAGTGAATCATGCGATGAATCATGCGAGCCCTCTCCGAGTTATGGAAACAGATGTATCCTCACCAGCTTTTGATGTAATATATGGCATGATTAGACGTAAGTTTGAACTGTTTATCATATCAGCCGGGCTTGTTTGATGATTCTTGGTGTTAGTAGGCTAGCTACTGTGCGAGCTATAGTACTTGCAAAACACTCACCGAAGAGAAACATTGGGGCTGATGAGCTCATGGTATGCTTATACTTATCCATCGTCGATCAACCAATAGCCCTAGCTCCTAAAATTGTAGGCTTAGCGATCGATGACCTAGGCGGGCTAGTTTGGCCTAGTGGGTTTCAGTGATATGACGTGCAACACAATATCATAGCAGTGCAGAGACGTACTCCCTCCATTCCAAAATAGATGACCTAGGCGGGCTAGTTTACCCTAGTGGGTTTCAGTGATATGGCGTGGTACAGTGTCGCCCAGTCTTCGCGTGTGGTAGCAGTATTGCGGGTACAGTAAGTTTTCTTGAAGAAGCAGAATTCAACGAAGTCATGATGGTTCCTTCGTCCGAACAACTTATAGTGGGAAAGGTTGGGCCTGCGATACGACCGGGGTAGACCAGGATAATTTTGTGCATGGCAGGTGGACGAGGATGGTCGACGTCCCACATGTCGGCGAATGAAAGTATTCTTTCCGATATAGAGGATGATCAACGAGTATTCATTGTTTATTTTTGATGAAAGCTATTGTCTCCACTGTTACGATGGAGGAGTGTGAAACACGGCAGGCCAGTGAACTTGGCATGTGCACCACTCCCTCCTTCCTCATGTAATGCCCAGGTTACAGCTTTTTCTCACTTTTTCTCTATCTATTTCCTCTCAAATGTTTTTTACCTTTCTTTTTTAAGACACAATTGTCTTTATGCCTTTTTTAGAATTATGTTTTTATACCTAGGAGCACGTGTAGAGACGGGCTCTTGCAGAGCCCACTCCTTGACTTTGTCAATGCCTGTCTCTCCTCCACATAAGGAGTACTACTGTACTTGCTATGCATGCATGTGGCGGGCAGCTGGCGTCTTGAGGGGCCAGGGCAGTGAGAGCGGGCTCCGGAAGCGGTCCGGACTCTAGCATAATTTTGGTTTTTACAGTATTTCTTTCTCCATTGACAGGTACGCCCGTGTAGATAGATAAAGAACACGAGCTGATGAGGCGCATGCAGACTGTTTGACTGGTCAACCAGACAAATACGGAGCTATACGCTGAGCTAGTGACCGTATAATCACCATATCTCGTATACAATGATCAAAGTGAGCTATCAAGACAAGTTCGATGACTGCCAATGCATTTTACTCGGTAATAAATGACCAGGATTAAAGGGGAATCCAAATTTGCTTCGTCTTCTGTCCTTGATCTCTTGACAAACCAATGCACTATACGGTTGTTCGGCCACTCCACCATAGAGCTCTCACCAAGCGTTGTTCATGCCACCGTGCCGCACACTAACCGGTAAGGCCGCGATGGCATCCTGCCGCACCGAGTTCCTCGCCGCCCACGACTGCACACAAAATGGTAGGGAAGCGATGGCATCCCGCCGTGTCGAGTTCATTGCCGCTCGCAACCTCACAACTATGTGGGAGGAATTTGAAGATGCCAAGGTCGAATGGGCAGTAGAGCAAGAGGCGGCCAAAGCCGCACAGAGGGAGCGGAAAAGTCAGAAAGCACTCAAGAAATGAGAGGCCCGCCGCCGCAAGAAAGAAAAGGACGCACGCGCTGCTCCGGAGAGGTCGGCGGAGATCCAAGCACGGTGGGGTGTCGCCGACAAAGCCGGGAAGGAGAACGACGGCGTATGGCTAGTATGTGAGAAGTAGTAGTACTAGTAGTTAGTGTGTGTGTGTGTGTGAGTACGAGCATGTACCAGTACTACTAGTTAGTACTGTAGTTTTTAGAGCAAATTACCAGTACATTAGCCTAGACTAAATGGAAAAATTCCTATCCTAAGCATCAAATGGCATCTCTTTCTCTATAGGAATTGAGATGCATGTCATCTCACTTCCTATGATTTTCATATTCCTATCCTATGAACGAAAGGAGGCCTCTGTTGGAGTAACTACTGTAGCTAGCAGTAGTGTTGGTACAGTAGTTTTCTTCAAGAAGCGGAATTCAACGAAGTCATGATGGTTCCTTCGTCCAAGCAACTTCAAAGTGGGAAGTGGGCCTGTGATTTGACGGCTCATTATTCATTGTTACTGCGGCGTGACAACTTGGGTGACTCCCTTGGAGTTCTGCGTGCATGGCAAGTGGACCTGGATGGTCGACGTCACACATGTTGGCGAACGGAAGTATTCTTTCTGATATCGAGGAGCAAGGAAACCGCGTGGTATAGTATCACTGCTGATTGGTTCGCAAAAAAATAGTATCACTGCCGATTTATAATTATTTTTTATTTCTGATGAATGCTAGCGTTTCAACTCTTACGACGAAGGGTGCCAAACACGGCACGTGCTGGATGTCCCACACGTCAGCGAAAGGAGTGGGACATGAACAGCGTGATAGAGCCCAGCGTAAAAAACAGTGTGGTAGAGCGTCTCCACTTCTTCCACTTCTGGGTCGGAGACCACACGTAGTAGTACTTAGTGGTATGAACGATACAAAGTGCGACCTAGAGATAAAGACACGTCTAGTTGGAAGGTCTCGGGGCATACATGTAAACAAATATAAAAGTTAATATGTGCCTCCAACTAATATAGTAGTAGTAGAGTACTTAGGCACGTACTCCATAACATCACCGTGCATTGCACGTACAACATTTAGTGGTAGTACGTAGTAAGAGACAAATGCCGCCCAAGAGTTCCCTTCTCGACCTACTTTTGGGTGTTTGGTAGAGTGTATGGAGGGTGCATGAGTCCACACTAGTTTAGCACAAATACACTAGAAGCATGCATGAAGAGGGGTGTTGAGTTGAGCATTTATGAAGAGGGAACAACTATGCTGAGACGAGAACGCAACCAAACACACCCTATATGCCACGCATGTTCATACAATTTGTGCCTTTCTACTTCACTTACTGCGCTACATTACTCAGGTTCGTACGTCCACTCCTGGGTACATGTTCGTCTCGTAGTTCCAGTCCCACGTGTTCTTCATATAGATGGAACGATCCTTGCATAGCACGTGCACCTTGATGCTAGATGTATCGCGTGTTGGCAAAAGGATGAACAAAGCTCACGTAAAAAATAGAGTGGAAGAACATAGATTCTGGACGACCGAGAAGGAGCACGGAACCTCATGGTGGAGCGTCTGCACTCATAATATTTAATATTATTTAGCGATATAAAATTAACCAATCATCTCCACAGTGGACTGGAAGAGTACGAAACACGGCAGCCCAGTGTAGTATCATACTAGTACATGGCTAGCCCACGCTATCACCATATTTCTTGGCTTCCGTGCGACACCTATCTCTAGTAATCCAGCAGCATGTATCACATCTCCCTCCACGTCTCTATCAAAGTGCGGCGGGCTAGCGCTTCTGCCGTCTATTGAGGTCGGTTAACTATCACATGTTAGGGACATGCCAAGAGCATTCTAAAAAAAATTCCTTTCACGTTCCGTTTTGAAAAAGAAAAAATCCTTTCACCTACGAATTTTCTTGTATGCTTTGAGCAACTTGCATGTCCTATACTGCTCCTATTTGATACTCTAACTTAGCTAGATATTAGACTAACTCATGACTAACCCTGAACTAACTGTAGCCAAAGGGGTGTTTGGGAGACAGGGTTAGATTGACAATAAATGCACTTCATGGAGACAGAAAAGTGATTTTTCAGTGGTCCCAATGAGAACTATCTCCAGTTAGCACCTCTTGGGTGGGCTAGTTTTGTTTGGTGGGTTCGGTGCAACTTGCTCCAATTTAAACGCTCATGCTTGGATAGTTTAGGGCTATTTGATCCCTAACTAGCTCAAACTAACTCTAACCCATGGATCCAAATAGGGCCTATGGACAGTCTCGACGCGGAGCAGTCGCGTGCACTGGGAAGCGGCGCTCTCTCGGCCGTCGCGCCACTTCAAAGCCGGCGCTAGTGAGAGGTCGCCTCCGCTCTAGCCGGGCATTAATGCGGCACTAACGCTCCAGGGGGACGCTGACCGTTTCACGCGAGAAGCGCGCGCTGGCAAGGGAGTATAGGTTTTGAACCGTTTCAGGTGTAGTATTGGTAGTTTGCAAAACTACTCAATTATTGCACTCAATTTCCTAAGAAATTGTGGTAAAAACGTTACTCCACAGCCCGCTTCCCTTCTCCTTCCTCTTCCACTGTCCACGCACATCCGCGGGAAGCGACCGGTCAACCCTTATATAGGAGTGCTAGCACAAAAAGATGCATGCATGACCACTAAAATTTCCATATTAAAGCGCCGCTCTGGCGGGAGTATGGCGTATGTTGTTACCTTCGGCTAGCCCATGGCTACCGGGCGACAGCGACCAGAGAAGAGGTGGCGAGAGGGGAATGAATGCAGCTACTGTTTGGGTTCACCTTCCGGCTTAAATAAATGCGCAGCATCACGTGTACCCGCGGGTGCACAAATTGTAACATACGTGTCTGCTTAACTGGGCGTCACGTAACTGGTGTGTGTGAGAGAGATTCTGAGAGACAGAGTGCGTGTGTGCGACTCTACTCTTCGGACATGTACTCAACCTTTTGCATCAGGATATAAGTATAATCATTGTTGAGGAAATTGTTAACTGGTAGCTGCTCGGTTGGCTAGCGAGTAGGGGATTAATCGGCTAATCGGCAAGTTAATCGGCCATTTAATCAATTAATCGGACGATTTTTCGGTTTATCGGCTACTCGGTGACCCTATGAGTAGGGATTAATTGGCAAGTTAACTGGTTAATCGGATGAATTCTTGAACAGGGAGTATAATGGTATTTACTTTAGCTAGTGATTTACGTGGCCATGTTAATGTGGTTGTGTCAAAAAAATGTCACTTCCTGCTCGTGATTTGCGTTATATAATTACAAGCAAGATTCTCATGCATTGCATGGAACATCAATATGCATTTTTTACAGAACACCTGTTGTGATTGACCCATGAAGGAGTAATCCCATGTGTAAAAACTAGTGATATCTCAAGAATTTTATCGGAAAACTGGTATCTCGAGAATGTCATCGAAAAAATGAAAGATGAGAGATAAGGCGAGGAGTGGAGCGTGATGGTGACTGGTGGTCGGAATGTGTGGAGGCATGGGGATGGACGGCGCCAGCAGGCGGCAGCGGCCACCATGCATGCTAGATTGTTCCAGAGACTTATTCCTTTTTAATTGCTGAGCAATGAGGTTGCGAGAGATAATGATGTGGAGAGAGGTGCCGGTATCTTTTGTAAAATTATTATAGTTTGCTTTCTATCCTCAGATATAGATCATACGGTCTGTATTACAAGATGGAAGGCACACCATCACCACCAACTCGTTTTTTTATAAGGGTACAGATGATAAGTTTGCTGACTACTAAAGTAAAGTGGAATTTGTCCATGTTATGCAAGTAAATAAAGGTGATTTTTTATCATACGGGTAAGGTTGGATGAAGGGTGGTAGGAACAAATGCTCCGCCTAGAGCATGCGTGTGTGAGATGGAGTCTTAGTGTGTGTGTGAGAGAGAGAGAGAGGAGAGAGAGAGATGGAGTCTTAGTTTGTGTGTGTGAGAGAGAGAGAGGAGAGAGAGAGATGGAGTCTTAGTTTGTGTGTGTGAGAGAGAGAGAGAGGGAGAGAGATGGAAGTCTTAGTGTGTGGTGGGGGGGCGGCGTGCGTGCTTGCGTGTGTGTGTGTGTTTGTGTGTGTGTGAGAGAGAGAGAGATGGAGTCTTAGTGTGTGTGTGTGTGTTGGGGGGTGCGTGCGTGTGCGTGTGTGTGTGTGTGTCGCGGGTCCTCTGTGGCGGATGTAATTTAAGTGTGCATGGCTTTCATCATAGAGAGGTGATGTGTATGGCAGAGGCCACCAACGATGGGGTGCGAGAGAGAAAATGCCCGTAGAGAGGGAGAGAAGGTGTGTGCGCGTGAGAGGAGTCGACTTCGAGAGAACGTGTTTGTTCGAGAGACACCGAGGAAGACTACTATATATCGATGGTGCATGTAGGCGGGAATTAAACTAAGGGATGGTCTTATTGGTTTCGGGGATATAGGGGAAGAGTGAGAGGCGGGGGGGGTAGCTAGAAGGAGATTGTTAAGTGTGAGTGTGTGTTTTACCCATCCAGGCGGAAGTTATGTGCACAAAAGAGGAGAACGATTCGATGTGGCGTTAGGATTGAGGGTAATTAACTACGTATGGAGACATAGAGACCTTGAACGTGCATGTGTGAGAGGTATACATGTATACGTGGGATGTGTGTGTGTGCGCGCGCGCATGATCGAGATAAAAGAAAGAAGACATAAGTCATAAGATCAACGACATGGGAGAGACGGATCGGTATGACAATATGCATGCATGTGAGAATGCATGGAAGAAGTCCCGACAATTGAGCATGTGTTTTTGTCTTTAAGAGATAGTGGCGTGGGCTGGAGCATGCATCTATGGCGAGCAGAGGGAGTGAGGCGCAACGATTGTGCAAAAGAGACCAACCTATAAATGCATATGTATGGAGAGACATATATAGTGTGGGTGATAGGAAGCAAGACTCCGTGCGAGAAAGAAATGTTGACGGAGAAACTACAGATAGATACAGAGATGGAGATGCTAGCTAGAGGGACATCCGCTAGTTTGGGTGTTGGAGATGACCGTCGGGTGGTTCAAAGGGTGAAGTTATATATGTGTGTGAGAGGGCACTTGACTGCATGTAGAGAGAAACATATGTAGTGTGCGTGATAGGAATCAAGAGTGAGGGCGAGAAAGAAGGTTGATGGAGAAACAGATAAATAGAAAGATAAAGATGCTAGCTAGTGTGCGTTAGAGATAGGAGTCGAGTGGATCAGAAGGCTGGGTTATGTGTGTGGGTGTGAGAGAGATAGAGAGAGGGTGCGTGTGAGTCACATACAAACAGATATCAGAGAGAAATGAGATCCAGAGAGACGGAGTTTTGTGTCTGCGAGAGAGAAAGATATTTCACAACGAGAGTGATAGCTAGAGAGACATACGAGGGAACGCAAGATATCTCTAGGGAGAGAGGGTGTGTGTGAGCGACATACAAGAGAACAATGGAGAAATATGAGACCCTGGGAGACAGAGTTTGTGTTTGTGTGTGAGAAAGAGATATTGAGAGGAAGAGTCGTAGGTTCTCATATCTAAGGAGCGAAAGACATCTCTGTATGAGGGGTGTGCGAGTGGCACACATGGGAATAGTAGAGAGAAATGAGACCCCGGGAGACAAAGTTTTGTGTTTGTGTGAGAGAAAGAGATTCCACATGGAGAATCATAGTTAGAGACACATAGCAGGGAGCGAGATATACTTAGAGAGAGATAGAGTGATGAAGGTCGAGGGAGAGAGTACCGTCAGTGTGTTACGAAGATAAAAGATCATTGTCGACATACAGGTAGCACGAGAGATACCTGAGAGACGATGAACGCGTATAGGTCCAGAGAGATAGTCCTATATAAGCATGAGTGATAGCTATATGAGACGAATATCTGGATTAAAGGGGATTCAAATATTTAAACTGGAGATCACGACATCGATAATATCATAACGCAAATTGGTGTATCAAACATGCATATTCATTTGAATTTGGGCACACGTGTAATGTTATATAGTTTATCAATATTGGTGATCCATAGATTCTTCAATTACAAACAATGCATGGTTTATATGCAATTAATGTCTAAACGGGATTACACTATATGTTGCGTGTGTGAAACACATTATACATGTTTGAGAAGTAAAAAAACCCGCATGAAACACACATTAATTGGAGACAGTTAGCGAGGAATGCATACATTGGATTTCAACATAAAGTGGTTTCAAATATTTGAAAATCCAAATTGATGGATACAACCTTATGAATCTGAGATCATGCCATTTGTAAACCATATTTATGTATAAATGGTGTTGTGCTTTTGAAAGTATATATAAAAAATGATGTATATAGAATGTAATTCCAATTGAAAATGGATCCCGCCCGAAAAAAATAGAATACAAACGGGATTCGAATTGAGTTGGCACGGTAAACGTGCACTCTGCAAAATTTGAACGAAGCGGGGAAAGTCGCAGTAACCGCCCGAAACCAAAATCTGCGAGATGGAAATCACTACTGCCTATCCCTGCCACGCAAAGCCTATATGCTGGATTTCTATAGGTTTCGATAGGGGTAGGTTTGTAATTTCACCCAAACGTGACGTAACCGCCTCTCACCCGGATTCATACACGGTGGGCGCCAAAACACAGTGTGTCCTCGGCCGAAATCGACTCCCTCCCCGATTCATATTCATACACGGTGGGCGCCAAAAACAAACTCTCGTCGGCAAATATTCGGTGTATGCGAGATTACCGTCCTATCCCCAACCGACTAGTGTTGCTGTGATGTAGTAGAAATTTGAAACGGGGGCTAAGTTTGTAAATTTCCTCGCATTTGAGACAAGCGCGCCCTGAATACATGGTTCCCCCCTTCCTCTCTACCTCCCTTTTCCCCATTCGTACTCCGTGGGCGCCAAAACACCCTCTCCACCCCACCCTCCTCCGTCCGCCGCCGTCCGCCACCCCATCCACCGCCGTCCTCCTCCACCATGCCGGAGCTGATACCCCGACGCCGCCGTCCATTACAAGAGATCGACCTCTCTCATCCACGGCTTCGGACCGGGATCCTTGCATCCCGTCCTCTCGCTTCATCCCCGCCGTCGTCCACCTTGCCGGCGCCGCTCCTACGACCGTCTCGTCCACCGCGCCCCGCCGCCACCGTCGACCCTCCTAGATCTGCTTCCACGCCGCCGACAGCCATCGCTACCGCATCACCGTCAAATTCTCAGCAGATGCCTACACGGAGCCGCACCAGAGGTGGTACTCTTTCGTATCTGCTCAAATTATTTCTCGCAGCAAGAAAATAGATCGCCACTGCTTTACTCTGATTTCTTGTCTTGGTCGCGAAGTTGCCTTTGTCTGGTTTGCACCTTCAGATCCGCCACGGCATGCTCAACACCATACTCGCAATGCTTATGGTTTCCCATTTTATATTCCACACTAGTTAAATCACAGTAGACTAAATTTCAAAATTGGGTCAGTCGATTTTTCAAAGCTCACCGGAGTTCGCCGGTGCAATCGAAGGGGGTCGGGTGGTTGTGGGGCCTCGCCGAACAAAGAAAACTCGATGCGGGTGGGGGTTGGGGTGGGGGTGGCGGAGGAACACAGGCGGTGGGGGCCGGTGGTCCGGCCGGCGGCCCGTGCGGTGTTCTGTATGGGAAGAATCAGAGACGAGGAAGAAGAAGGGTTAGGAGACATAGGATCTTCATCCAACCGCCTGAAACGGTCGAGAGACAGCTAGGAGTTGCATTCTTAATGCGCTCTGCTTCATCATGTGTGGGCACTGCGCAACCAACATTTTATTATCCAAAATCTGCTTGCTCTTCTTTAATATGTACTCTCTCCGTTCCTAAATACAAGTCTTTGTATAGATTCCACCATGGACTACATATGGAGCAAAATGAGTGAATCTACACTCTAAAATGTACCTGGATACATCTGTATGTGATCCATAGTGGAAATCTCTACCAAGACTTATATTTTGGAACGGAGGGAGTATGATAGTAGTACAGTATGTTCCTTGTACTGAAGATGAGCAGGGACATTTGCAGTATAGAGGTCTATACGGTCGGTTGTGATGGACACTTTGAGCCTCTTTGATTCATAGGATCTTGTAAGCATAGGAATAGGATTTGTAGTGGCCTGCCCACTTGAATCCTATAAGAATAGCAAGGAAATGCGGGGAGCTTTGTCACCTTTGAGAGTTACATTGATATTAATAGTACCGCACCTTCACTTGAAGAGAGCTGGTATCCGAAGCCTTTCTAGCCGTACCGGCAATACTAGCACATATATTCCAGCAAGTTCTACTTTGCTGATTTTACTCTGATGCTTAAGGTTTTCCCGTTATATCTACACTATGATCTGTGTAGCTGCTTTGTGTCGCACTAGCAGCAGTCCACTCTTGAAGCTAAACACTGCAATGACTTACAAAATTGGCACCAAGGCATTGAGTGCCATTCTGGATGCAATGAAACTCATACGCTCCCCACCTGTTGATTCTTGTTCAGAATATCATCCTAATGACTATTCCTGTTCACCCATCAAGGTGCCTGTTCTAATTTGGCAATGTTTTATTGATTGTGGGTATCTTGCATATGTTGTCTTGCATTTCTTCTACTTTGTTGCACCGCCATCTGCTTAGTTTACTCATCATATATGTCGAGATGCCATGCCCATCCATTATCAATACATATTCCATCTGTCATCATACCATGCTTTTCCACTCAAATGTTGTTCTTGTGCATTAGACGTTAAAAAGGAAGAGGGTGATTGCCGAACCTGAAGGAGCACCAGCAAAGTCCTTGAAAAACGTGGTGGTGCCGGAGAAATCAGATAGCACCCCACTTATATTGGCTGTACAACCAGTGACACAAAATGTAGGATCGACTCCAGCAGACTGTACCCATACTTCACTGGCCACACCACTAGCCCCACCACACAGGACCTCCACTCCAGCAAAAGGTATACCGATTTCATTTGCCATAGCACCAGCTGTACCACAGAAAAATCCCACTCCAGCAAAAAGTACAGCAAGTCCACCGGCCGAAGACCTATCCCAACTATAGAGACGGCCAATTCCTGCAGATTGGAACCCCATTCCATTTATTCCCAGTTTAAAAGACAATGCTTTCAATGTTGTTAGGGACTACGTGCATATATTCCCATCATGGGAAGATTATTGTGAAGACAAATACCATTTTCACATCTTCCTGTCCAACTTACGTGGCTATTATTTTCCTATTTTCTGCTGATTGAACACATCAATGATTTACATTACATTGTTGTAACTAGGCGAGGGTCAATCTGGATAGTCATGACAAGCAAAGCTTGCTTGTGCTTTTCAAGGAAGCATTGCAGCAGTATCGGTGTTACCTGAGGAAATCACACTTTGATGGCAAGTCTATAAACGAATTTCCGGTGAAGTCTCCTGTGCTCAATTTATAAGACATTGAATGGAAAAACCTTGTTATGCACTGGTCTCGTTCCCAGGATGAGGTACCGTCTATGAAATCACATGACAATTTGAACTTCTACTTTTCCGCATGTGCCTTGCGGATCTTTTTGCAGGAAATCTGCTCGAAGAAGAATTCTGGTTTGACAAGAACGACAGGATATCGCAAATATGCTGCCCGCTGCTTTGCTCTTGTTAGTACCTGTTGTCTTGTATCACTGTACTTGCATACATACCTGGTTCATTATGTGACAGCAGTATGCATGATAGCTTGCTTATCAATTGTTCGCTCCAAATTATCTAATATGTATGAATGGTTACATTAGTGTAGAATATATCCAATGCCAATGTTTTTTTAGCTCTGCATTGTTCTTGTAAGTACATGTTGTCCTTTATCAGTGTACTTATAATGACAGGTAGTTGTTCATGTACCATCACTCTGCAGCTTATTTTCCTTTGCCCTCCATTTTCTACACATCAGATCTATATTTACTCTTACCATAAGGTTGCTACTAAAGAAGTTTAGCTGTCCATTGCTCTTGGCTGTACCTTTTTCCTGTATCACTGCACTTACATTTATAGCTACTTGGTTATGTAGCATCACTCTTCATCTTATCTTAAATATTCTCCATTTTTTCGTATATTATCACATCTATATTTACTCTTAACAAAATGTAGAATAAAGGCAATGCTTTTGAAGAAGATTCTGTGGTGAACTTCTTGAATTGCCCCCCCCCATTAGCATGGACAAGGCCTTTATAGAGCCTCTCTTCACCAATAATGTAAGTTTGTCCATCTCAAGCCTTCAAACTTTGTTGTATATATTTGGTTAGGCATGACTGCAACAGCTGTTTATTTTTGGTGTTTGCATCAAGTTGCTTGTTTAAAATTTATTATATGTAGTTCATAAACAAAAGTTTGTCCTTTCTCAATTTAAGTTTTCAGTTGTTCAACCAAGTTCCTTCTTCATACCATGTAAGTTAAACTATACAGAGCAAGTGATCTTCTTTTGCACTGCATGTATGCTTCTGTTCTTCATCTGTAATCCAGTGGTGTGGTGAACCTACCCACTACAGCACAATGTCATATTCTGCAATGTCTTAACTATGAAAAATGTCATATCATTCTACTATTATTTAAACCGTCTCTTTATTTGCCAATCTGAAATGGTATAAATTGACAACACACTAACCATTGATACTTATGAGTTCTTGATCTGTAATCCAGTGGTGTCGTGAAGCTGCCAACTCCTTCACAATGTCATTCCTGCCATGTCTTGACCTAAACAATACCATATTGTGTTAATGCAAATTTAAACTGTGTCACTTTATTCGTCAGTAAGAAATGTGATGAATTGTCAGCACTGATACTTTTATGTGCAAAACCTATCATCTATCTGCTTGTTTATCTTTCAGAGTGAGGAAGATATAAGTGTTGAACAAGCGCAGTCTCATCATCTTGCTTAGCAGCTTGCGCTACAGCTCCCCAGCAGGGCTAACCTTTCTTGAACTCTATTGAAGTGCTGTCGGTTTTGTATATTATTTTGTCGGCGTGTTTATTTGCACTGGTGGCGATCTTTGATGCCCAGTGTATGTAATCTGCTGTCTGCTTGTGCTTTATTATCATAGTGGTGAACTTTGATGCCCAGTGGATGTAATATGCCGTAATTTCTTTATTGTATTGTATAGGTTTTTTCTTATTCACGATGCTGCAGTTATTTTACTGTATATATATCATGTCTTCGCAGTAAACCGGCCAAACCATAAAATTACGGTACATAATCGGGCCGTCATGCAATCACGATGTAGGTTGGGCTTGAAACGTGCCGATCAGCTCATGGGCCGGCAGCAGCCCGAAATGAACCCCGACCCATGATTGTGTGAATCAAATCACGGGCTTTTAACAGGCCGAAAAATTGTCTCGGTCCTTGTTTGGCCCAATCAGATATCGGCTGCGAGCAGGCCGGATGCAAACCGGGACGTAGTTAGGCCCAACAATATGAAAGGCTTTTAATAGGCTGAAATTAATATAGGGCCGAAATGTTAAACGGGCCCTCAACAGGCCAAAACTAATATCAGGCTGAATTACTAAGTGGGCCTTTAGCAAGTGGGCCCAAAAGCATAGTGTCCAGTTGATGGGCCAAATCTGATATGGGCCATAATTAGGCCCAAAACCTCTTAAAGGGCCGGACCTGATCCGGGCCGTAATTTGGCCCAGAACGTGGTAGGCTTTTAACAGGACGGATCTCATATGGGCCACTATTAGGCCCAGAGCGTGGCAGGCCATTAATAGACTGTATCAAATATGGGCCGGTATTTGGCCCAAAACATGGCAGCCAGTTAACGGGCCGGCCTACTAAGGTCCTCAAAATCTTGTGGGCCTACAGCTAGGCCGACCCATTAATGTCGGCGAAACCTCATGGGCCTTTAGCTCGGCCGGACCATTATGATCCACAAGAATTTTGTGGGCCTTTACCTGGGCCGGCTCATTATGGCCCGCGAAATCTTGTGGGCCTTTAGCTGGGCCAGCCCATTATGGTCCGCAAAATCTCATGGGCCTTTAGCTGGGCCGGCCCATTATGGTCCGCAAAATCTTGTGGGCCTTTAGTTGGGCCGGCCCATTTAAACTTGTTGGGTCGTGCCACGTGTCGACGTATCATAGGCGCCTTCTGTCCAGTGAGTGGATGACATCTGTCCCGACGATGAGCCGACACATGGTCTCTAGCCAATGATGATTTTACACGTGGAAAATCCCCATTGGTCGGGGCTATTAACAGGTTATCAGATCCAAAACCCGACCCGATAGCTTAACGTCGTTCCGTTACGGTGGATGCCATATGTCGGTCACCCTTGACGAAAGCACTTCTGTGGCGCGCGATTTATCGTCATGGAAGTGGACACTTTCGTGATGATAATTTTGGTAATGTCATGGAACACTTCTATGACAGCACAGGTATGACTATCTTGATTCTGTCATAAATTTGTCATGGATGTACATGCATGACAAAAAAAGCGACCTACTGTGACAAACACGTATCATCACGGAAGTGTATTTTTTTGTAGTGATCACCGAACTAGGGTATGGACTTGATCTTTGTGCTAATTCTCACTCCGATTCCCCAGCACGTTGTTTTGCCATGTATCTTGCCACGATTGAGATCACTTTATCCAATTAAAATACTCCATAGTTTAGCTGTGGATTGAAAATTTAGGGTTAGGTTTCTGCCGAAACCAACTCAGACCGACCGAGTTGTTGGAATCGGTTCCACCGATTTGGCTCAGGCCATTGCACATGTGATTCTCGGTCTGACCGAGAATTGCAAATTGGTGTGACCGAGTTCGAGTCTTTGTGAAACCCTAGCAGTCTCGGTGCCACCGAACTGTGACTCGGTCTGACCGAGTTCACTAGTTTAGGTTCCAACAGCTGCTTCGGTATCACCGAGATTTCAAATCAGTAGATCCGAAATGCTTTCTGTGGAAAACTAAAACTAAGTTTTTGATTCATTCTTTTGCAAAAACCTCTGCACTTTGTGATTCTCATCCACTCTACCTCATCTATAATCTATTCACATGGTCTGCTATTAGTGTTTGCATCATGGCAGATCAGAGTGACAGTCAGAACAAGTCTGAGGAGCAAGTGAACTTGAGTGAGGGCACTAGTCCCTCCAGTAGCTCAGATGATGGAAGCAATAGCACACCTAGTAACTTGCCTAAGGCAACCACCAGGACCAGAAAGAAGAAAACCTCAGATTCAGAGGATGAGGACTATGTGGCTGCTGAGGAAGAGGCATCTCAAAGAGGAAAGTCCTGAAAAAGGAATATGGCACAGCTGCTACCACTAAGCCAGGGATGAAGCAAAAGGTTCCTGCCAAGAGAGCTCCCACGTCAAAAGCCAGGCTTGCCAACAATCAACTGGATCCTCAGGCACACTCTCTTGCCAAAGTCAGGTGATCACAAGATGATCAGAGGCCATGAAATTAATTTGCTTCACATATTTGATGTGCCTCAAAAGTTCAAAGTCATGAGCATAATTGTGGAAACCATTAAGAGAACAGCTGCAGATCAGAAGAGTAGCTGTGGGTATGCCCCACAGATCCAGGAGCTAATCAACTCCAAGATGGGCACTGGCACATATCTCCTGGACAAAGAACACATGCCCATCTACCCAAACTTTGAGGACAACACCGTGGTGATGGATGAGAATGAACCATCTTCTGTGCACGCACAAGCCAAGAAGGAGAAGGCAAGGGCTGAAAGGGCTACAAAGAGTGGATTGAGAAGGGATTGTCTACCCTGACTCAAAACTAGGAGGGCTTGGAGAGGATCGTGGAGCAGAAGTTCTATGACTTAGATGTGAAGGTCACTGAGATACAGTCTGTTGTTGAGCAACTTCAGGAGGAAGTGCAGGAGAAGAAGGGCAAGACAACCACTGATGCTTTTGCTAGAGTGCCCAGAGGTCAGAGATCTGCTGCACTGCCTGTTCCAGACACCAGAGCAACTTCATCTACACCAGCTACAGCTTCAGTGCCACCAGCTCCAGCACCTACTCCACCAGCTCCATCTACATCAACTGACTCCTTTGTCCTTGGAGTTCTGTCTACACCACCACCTGAAGACCAAGCCTGAGTGATGATTTAGCACTATGCATTTTTATGAACTTTTTGGTAACTTGTTGCCAAAGGGGAGAAAATGTATAGATCATAGGCTTCGAGAGAGAGTGTTGCTTTTGTTCTCTCTTGCGTTTCTCCTTGGTGGTTGAACTTTAATATTTGCTTGGTTGAGATACTTTATACTTTGTGCTTGCTTAGATGATCATGTGTTTGATCATATGCTACCTTTATGCTTGTTGGATGACATTATCCTTTTATATTCCATATGATCACTCACTTTGCTTGGTGATGAGTGCATGTATTTTAATTATTATCATTTTGAGTGCTGCACCAAGATGTATGTGACATGGAAGAGTAACCCATGATCCTAACTCTTTGTGAATTTGCAGTCCAAAGCAAATGCTCTTGCTTTTCACATACTTCTCAAAGCGACAATGTTTTTCACTCTTATTATCATTTGTCGAAGCTTTGATCTATATGTTGTCATCAATTACCAAAAAGGGGGAGATTGAAAGTGCAACTATCCCTAGGTGGTTTTGGTAATTCCTAACAACATATAGCTCATTGAGCTAATGGTATTTCAAGATTAATATCTCGGGAAAGCTCAATGATTGGCATGGCATGGATGAGAAAAGTGGACCCCTCAAAATGCTAAGGACAAAGGATTGGCTCAAGCTCAAAGCTCAAGACTCTACATTTTCCATTTTAGTGATCCAAGATCACATTGATTCTATAGGAAAAGCCAATACTATCAAGGAGGGATGAGGTGTTGCTTAATGAGGTTCTTGCTCAAAATGCTTAGTGACATGCTCCAAAACCCTCAACTACTTTCTCACATCCACATATGACCTAAACCAAAAGTCAAACTCGGCCCCACCGATTCTTCCTATCCGGCTCCACCGAGTTTCAAATGTCATAGCCACTACCACAAACTCTAGGCAAATCGGTCTCAGCGATAGGGATCTCGGTCTCACCGAGATGGGGTTGTAATCTCTCAGTTTCCCTTCGTAACATTTCGGTCTCGCCGAGATGAGCGATCGGTCCCACCGAGATTGCAATGTAAACTCTTTGTTTTCCCTTCGTAACGTTTCGGTCTCACCAAAATGAGCGATCGGTCCCACCGGGTTTACCTGACCAACTCTCTGGTTAGCTTATTACCAAAATCGGTTTCACCGAGTTTGTGTAATCGGTCTCACCGAGATAACGTTATGCCCTAACCCTAATCATATCGGTCCTACCGAGTTGCATGTCGGTCCCACCAAAAACTCTAACGGTCACTAGCTTTGCTGAATCGGTCCAACCGAGTTTAACCATTCGGTCCCACCGAGTTTGGCAAGTTGTGTGTAACAGTTAGATTTTGTGTGGAGGCTATATATACCCCTCCACCACCTCTTGATTCGTGGAGAGAGCCATCAGAACGAACCTACACTCCCAACTTACTTTTTCTGTGAGAGAACCACCTACACTTGTGTTGAGACCAAGATATTCCATTCCTACCATATGAATCTTGATCTCTAGCCTTCCCCAAGTTGCTTTCCACTCAAATATTCTTTCCACCAAATCCAAATCCTGTGAGAGAGAGTTGAGTGTTGGGGAGACTATCATTTGAAGCACAAGAGCAAGGAGTTCATCATCAACACACCATTTGTTACTTCTTGGAGAGTGGTGTCTCCTAGATTGGCTAGGTGTCACTTGGGAGCCTCCGACAAGATTGTGGAGTTGAACCAAGGAGTTTGTAAGGGCAAGGAGATCGTCTACTTCATGAAGATCTACCGCTAGTGAGGCAAGTCCTTCGTGGGCAATGGCCATGGTGGGATTGACAAGGTTGCTTGTTTGTGGACCCTTCGTGGGTGGAGCCCTCCGTGGACTCGCGCAACCGTTACCCTTTGTGGGTTGAAGTCTCCATCAACGTGGATGTACGATAGCACCACCGATTGGAACCACGACAAAAACATCCGTGTCTCCAATTGCGTTTGAATCCTCCAGACCCTTCCCTTTACATTCTTGCAAGTTGCATGCTTTACTTTCCGCTGCTCATATACTCTTTGCATGCTTGCTTGAATAGTATTAAGATTGCACAATACGAAGGCCTCATAACTGGCTTGAAGGCCGCGGCAGCTCTAGGGGTAAAGCGCCTCATTGTTAGGGGTGACTCACAACTCCTAGTCAACTTCTCCAACAAAGTATATGAGCCAAAGGACGAGCACATGGAGGCGTACCTCACAGAGGTACGTAAGATGGAAACGTAGTTCCTAGGCCTGGAGGTGCAGCATGTGCCCCGTGGCACCAACAAGGAAGCCGACGACATCGCCAGGAGGGCATCCAAGTGGCAGCCCCAAGAGGCTGGCGTCTTCAAGGAGCGGCTCTTCAAGCCGTCAGTGACGCCACCACTTTCAAGCATGGCACGGCCTCGGGAGGAGCTCCCACAACCGCTTGCCACGGGAGCCCCAGCTTGTGGCCCGACCTCAGGAGCTCGCTTGCTCTTGGTGGTCGAGCCCCAAGAGGGATGTTGGACCAAGAAATTCAAGGAATATCTGAGGCAAGGGGCGCTACTGGAGAAGGAAGAGGACGCAGAGCGCGTGGCCCGGCAAGCCACAACATACTGCATCCAGGACGGTGAGTTGTACAGGAAGCGACCAAATGATGTTCCGCTGTGTTGCATTTCCAGGGACCAGGGGAAGGAGTTGCTGATTGACATACACGGCGGGGACTGCGGACACCACTCGTCATCACGAACTCTTGTCGGCAAGATGTTCCGCAGTCGATTCTACTGGCCCACAACACTCAACGACGCAGCTGAGCTGGTGAAGTCCTGCGAAGCTTGCCAATTCCACGCCAAGCGGATCCATCAGCCAGCTCAGGGCCTCTAGACTATACCGCTCACATGGACATTCACAGTCTGGGGGCTGGATATCTTGGGCCCATTCCCTCGAGCGCCGGGGGGCTACCGCTACCTCTACGTCTCCATCGACAAGTTCACCAAGTGGGCGGAAGTGGAAGCCGTCCGCACCATCCCAGCTGGTTCCACGATTAAGTTCATCAAGGGCCTCGTGAGCCGTTTCGGGGTCCCCAACCGCATCATCACCGACAACGGCTCATAGTTCACCAGTAACCTCTTCAAAACATATTATGCTAACCTTGGAACGCAGATCTTCTACGCTTCGGTGGCGCACCCCAGGAGCAATGGCCAGGCTGAACGCGCCAACACGGAGGTCCCGAGAGGCCTCAAGACCAGGACCTTCAAGAAGAAGCTCGAGGCCTGCGGTAGGGGTTGGCATGACGAGCTCTAGTCCGTGTTGTGGTCCATCCGCACCACCGCCACTAAGCCGACGACCGAGACCCCGTTCTTCCTTGTCTACGGAGACGAAGCAGTTCTCCCTCATGAGGTCAAGAATCGCTCTGCACGGGTCCTGGCGTTTGATGAAACGTAGCAGGATGCCACGCGGGGGATGGACCTCGTACTAGAGGAGGAACGTCGCCGTGAAGCTGCACTGAGGGCAGCAAGGTACCAGTGGGCACTACGGCGATACCACTGTCGCAACATCCGCTCGAGGATGCTCGAGGCAGGCGACCTCGTCCTGAGGCGGGCCCTCTCCAGGGAAGGGTTGCACAAGCTCTCACCCATGTGGGAGGGCCCGTTTAGGGTCGTCCATATCTCCAGGCCTAGCGCCGCGCGCCTAGAGACACAGGACGGGGTGCCCATCCAGAAAGCATGGAACATCCAGCACCTCCGGAAGTTCTACCGATGAAGCAAGGCCCAGTGCATGTGAAGCAAGGCCTAGTGCCTGTGAAGAAGGCCCGGCGCCTGTGAAGAATCGCCGCCCGTGACACTCTCACGTAATAATGAGTGGGGCTATACACGCCCCGGAGTCTCAGGAGTGCCGCCCTCGGGCCTCGGGGGCTCCCTCCCACGCCTAGTGGCAGCACTTAGCTCCGCGCTGGTGAGAAGACTTGAAGACTAGACTAGGTGCCGGACTGAAAGTGCGTTATATCGACTAGAGGGGGGTGAATAGGTGATTTTTATGAAATTCTTCACTGAGGAATTTGCTGGTGAGGAAATTCCTTAGCGAAGAACTACTAGCAGCGGAATAAGTACTCAAAAGTAAACACAACAGAATACAAGCATAGTCATCATGATGAAATGAAGACAGGCATAGAGTACAGGAAGCGTAATCACAGGATAACACAGGATGAAGACAAACAGACTGAAGAAATTGAACTGAGGAAATTGAGAAAGTCTTCAGTCATAATCTTCAAACACAGATATGAACAAACATACAACATAGTTATGAGGAAATGAAAGAGTTGAGGAAATAGAACCAGTAAGCTCGGTGAAGACGATGATTTGGTAGACCAGTTCCAACTGCTGTCTCAGTTGTATGTCTGGTTGGAGCGGCTGAGTATTTAAACTCGAGGACACAAAATCCCGGACACCCAGTCAAGGACACTTAGTCCAAGACACCCAGTCAAGGACACTTAGTCCAAGACACCCAGTCCTCACCATATTCTCCTTGAACTAAGGTCACACAGACCTCGTCCAATCACTTGTGGTAAGTCTTCAGGCGACTTCCAAACCTTCACAAACATGGTCACTCGGCGATCCACAATTCCTCTTGGATGCTCTAGACCATGACGCCTAACCGTCTAGAAGAAGCACAGTCTTCAAAGGTAACAAGCGTCGAATCCATTCAGGATCAATCTCTTCAGTGATGCTCAATCACTTGGGGTTTTTTGGTGTTTGGGTTTTGGGTTTTTGGTTTTTCCTCACTTGATGATTTTCGCTCAAAGTCCTCAGAGGATGGGTTGCTCTCAAATGACAAGTGTCAGTTTCTCTCGGAGCAGCCAACCAGCTAGTGGTTGTAGGGGGCGGCTATTTATAGCCTAGGGAGCAGCCCGACATGATAAGACATAAATGCCCTTCAATGATATGACCGTTAGGTGGATAGATATTTTGGGACAGCTGGCGCATAGTACAGTAACGGTCGGAATTTTGAGTAGCAAAATCCTCAGGGCTATCATGTTCCTCACTGTGTAGGCAATCCGCACTGGCGAATTCCTAACTCCTCAGTCAGGAAAAATTCCTTAGAGACCAGAAGAACTTCGTCTCTGTCACTGAAGAAATTGACTGAACTGTATGAGATTTCCAATGGCTTCACTCGAAGGGATTGGTAGGTGTAGGATTTTGAGTTGAGCATCACATGGAAATTTTTCCTTAGTATTTCCTCGACCCCCCTTTAATAGTATGGTGTTTCCTATGACTCAAGAAATAGAAAAACAAAACTATGAACACGAAAGTCTTCAAGCTTCATATTTCTCGCATGAGTATCAGGTCTTCACGGACACACCAATTTCTTCACTTTCAAAGTCTTCATGAAAGTCTTCAGAAATACCAAAATCTTTAGTCAAAGATATTCATTTTTAGGGGTCGACTTTTCTTGTAAATATCAAACTCCTCATAGACTTATAGACCTATGGACACTCACACACGCGTTAGTCCCTTGACCTATAAGTCTTCAATACACCAAAATCACTAAGGGGCACTAGATGCACTTACAATCTCCCCCTTTTTGGTGATTGATGACAATATAGGTTAAGTTTTCAATGGGGATAAACATATGAAGTGTAAATACTGATATTGAGGAATTTGATTGCAAGATATAGAAGAACTCCCCCTGAAGATGTGCATAGTGAGGAATTTGCTTTTGAAGCAACGCACACTTGAAGAGTTGAATCATGGAGATCTCCCCCTATATCTTGTAATTCATACACGCATTTAACATATAATATGAAGAATTTGAAATGCATGATGAAATATGGTGCCTGATGAAATTCAGCATGCATGCAATAATATTAACGAGGAATAAGCATGCAGAATAGTGCATCAAGCGTATCAGAGCACAATTCATCAAAAGTATCAGAGCACCATCGGGTTTAAGATTACAACTCGATCCAATAAAGTTTCAGAAGAACGAGAGTTGTAACTTAGCAAAAAACGCCCATATAGTAGACCCGCTTGAAGACTAACTCATATTTCTCCCCATTTGTCATCGAATGACCAAAAGGATCGAAAATGAGGACTAACGCCCCTGAAGATAATCATGTTGGTGAAGGAGCGTCAGCGTTGTTCGGGTCGTTGGTTGAGGTAGGGCCTGCTGCAGTGTCGTCCAAATCTTCATGTTCATCAGTGTCGCGTGATGAAGAAAATGAGCTGGCCACCAGAGAAGGAACTTGGACCTTCTTGAATTTCTTCGGTGGAGGTGCAGACCAGTCAAAATCTTATTTGAGACCCATGTTCTTCAGATCTTCTTCACCATATAGATGTGACAGGATTGCCCAGGTGCGACCGAAGACTTGATGGAGGTAGTAGTGGTTTTTCTTCACAGCATTGTGTGTGGCAGTCATGTTGTGAAGAAGTGAACCAAACTGACGCTTAACCCATTTGTGATTTCGATCCACCTTCTGGTGAAGACTAAGCAGAAGTTCACGGTCAGTCATCACGCGCGGAGCAGTGGCTTGAGGAGTGGACTTGGGTGCATTGACAGAGTCATGTGTGGCAGAGTCATCATTGGTGGAATATGATGCAGCTTTGCGAAACTGACCATCCAATGGACGAATGCCTTCATCAATTACAGCTGGTGTCTTGCCCTTTCCATCAACTGAGGAATATGTCTGCTTGAGGACTTCAATTGGGGCAAGTAGCTGAGATGATTCTGGAAATCATCTTTGTAGTTGAGTGAAGACCTTGTCCTGAGGAATCTCATGATCCAAGGTGCATAAGGCTTCAGCTCAAACGGAGACAGTGCAACATTGGCCATAGTCCTCACGAAGAAATCATGATAATTGACAGGAATGCCATGAACGATGTTGAATACAAGATTCTTCATGATGCCAACAATTTCCTCATCAGATGAGTCATGGCCTTTGATAGGACTGATTGTCCTCGTAAGAATATGATAGACAATTCTGGGCACGTACAACAATTCCTTCACGAGGAATTTGGTTCTTGGTGCTTGACCTAGCTTCAAAGGTTTCATCAGCACCTGCATGTAATGATGTGTGAGCTCAGGTTCACTGTAGATGCAGCAAGCTTCTTCAAGGGGAGGACTGAGTGGTAGAGCATGAAGCAATTCAGAGGCTGGTGCAGTGTAGTGAGTGTTTTCAGACATCCAGTCCAGCACCCATGAATTCACATCTTCAGCATCTCCGGTGATGTGCAGCGTTGCATAGAATTGAAGAATCAGTTCTTCATTCCAATCGTAGATGTCAGAGCAAAAGTTGAGCAGCCCAGCGTCGTGAAGAACACTGAGGACTGGTGCGAAGCACGGCAGAGATTCCATATCCACGTGAGGAATATGCTCATGGTAGAAAATCTTCTCCTTGTTGAACAACACTGAGGAATAGAAATTGGCTTGACTAGCAGCCTAGAAACGCCTCTTCCTATTGCAAGCAGAGTCATATGGGTTGTAATCTTCGAAGAATACGTGCTCGCCGAAGAAATCATCAGTCTTGAACTTTTGCTTGCGTGAGAATGGATCCTTTGGCTTCGGCAGAGGAGTGTCAGTGAGTTGCATCACGACCTCAGGAATCTCAATTGCAAGTTCTTCAGGCTGAGGAATTTTTGGTTCCTCCTCAGTGGCAGTTTGCATAGTTGGTTGTTCAGCAGCAGCAGTTTCTTCAGCGCTAGTGGCTGGAATTTCCTCATGGACAGAGGCAGTGGGATGAGTTTCTTCAGAGCCCAGGTGAACAGTTTGTGTGGGGGACTGAGGAATTTGCTGTAGAGGGGTGAACATTGGAGAGTTTCGATGCTGACTTTCCCAGAATTCATCGCTGATTACGGGTGTGGGGCAGCCAATGTCCACATCTTCATCTTCCATTTCTTCAACGCCAGCCTCTTCAGCTGTGAACTGAGGCATAGACGAGGAGATGATAGGTGTTGAAGGGATATCATCCACTTCAATTTCTTCATCGATTGGTTCAGACGAAGCAGCAGAAGGAGTTTCGTCATCAGATCCGTTGGGGATCACATATTCTTCATCAAAAGGAACAAGGTCCTTTGATGGCCTGGTTGAGATGGGAACAGCATCAATCGGATTTGCAAATGAACTTGTCATAGGCTTCATTTTCTTCGGAGGTGAAGAATCTGAAGGAGCTGATGCTTTCCTTTTTCTTCACTGCAGCATGCTCTGCAGCCTTGGTCTTCTTCACATCTGATGCAGATGGAAGGATTGGAGGTGAAGTTGGTGCAGGAGTAGCTGAGGAATCTGGTTCATTTTCTTCAGGCACAACTGATGTAGTTGCCCTGAGTTCTTCAGTTGCTTCAGGCACACCACTAGTGGGTGCCCTGGCAATTTCTTCAGCGGCTAGAATGCAGTCATCAGCCCTGGAACTCACATTATCTTCAGCAGCCTGATTATCATCAACGGTGCTGGCATTTTCTTCAGTAGGCTGAGCAGATGCTTCAGCCTGAGGAATTTCCTGTTGCGTTGGGGCTGCAACATTGGAAGTGAAGTTATCCGCAAGTTTCACAAAACGAACCTTGGGTCCAAGCCAATCAGCGCAATATGCTTGAAAGTCATCACTGAGTTTCTTAATCTCAGTCTGAGTAGTGACAAGTTCTTCAGTTGTCATAGAGACAACGTTTTTCTTCAGATAGCGCTCTTTCTTGTACTGCGCTTTCTTGATCTGCCTGGCCTTCTCAAATTTCCACTTTTCTTCTTGAATGAAGTGGGTCAGCATGTGACTCTGGCCGGGAGTCAGCTTGAAGTCAGGCAAGGGAGTGTTGGGGTCCCTGTGCCAATCATCAATGTAGTCGAGGATCAGCTTGGGATCCAGAAGCAGTGGCACCTCTGATCCTTTGGCTCTAGCGGCCCTGACT
This sequence comes from Triticum urartu, assembly GCF_003073215.2. NCBI lineage: Eukaryota > Viridiplantae > Streptophyta > Magnoliopsida > Poales > Poaceae > Triticum > Triticum urartu. The sequence continues at coordinate 109,623,413 of NC_053026.1, read as the reverse complement.
TGCCTGTCTCTGATGATTTCTGCAAGTTCATCATCATCAGCTTCATCTTCATCAAACGGCACTTGGAAAGCGACTTGCTTCTTTTGAGGACTTGGGCGTGGACCTCGTCCAGCAGTGGCCTTTGTCTTCAGCAGTGAGGGGCCAGCTGAGGAACTTGGTGCAGCTGAGGAACTAGCTGAGACACCTAAGGCAATGGAGATGCCGGCAGTCCTTTGGCATGAAGCGAGATGCACAGGTGCTGAGGATTTGGTCGAAACAGCTAAAGGCTTTGGCGGAGGAGTTGAGGACTTTGGAGGAATAGGAGTAGCATGAGGAATTGGCCGTGAGGGCTTTGATGATTCTAGCCGTGAGGGCATTGCTAAGGAAGCACTTGGCTTGCGCGCATGCTTCTTTGACATAGCCTTCTTTGGCTTGACAGCAAGGACCTCAGTAGAGACAGCAGCACCAGCACAGTCTTCATTAAATTTCCTCACTGCTTCTTTGGCTTGCTTAGCCAACTTGCCTTGGCGCTTGGCCCATTCATCAGGATAGTCCTCACCTCGCTTGAGGCTGGTGGGATCAGCAATTTGGCCAGGTGCCAGTGGTGCTCTTGGGCATGGAGGATTGAGTGCGAATTTCTTCATATACTTAGGAGTGACATATCTGTACTCCCTCCATTCTCTTGCCCATCTCCTCTCTATCTTCTGAATGCGTACTTTGCACTCATTCTTGGTTTCCTCAGTAGGTGTGCAGTACCCAGCATATATGTCATCAGGGATTTCAAACGCTGTATTTACCTCAGGCCTCTTTCCTCCCTTCTGTGGCCTTTTACCATCAGCCATTTTCTTCAGTTGAGGAATTTGAACAACTGAATTCTCTGAAGAAGTATGCAACTTATCTTCGAGGAACGCTGCAAATGAGTTAAGTTGATGAGAACCTAGTGATTTAGCAGCTGACATGTGTACCTGTGAACAGAGTATAGTTGCGAGGAATTTGGAGAGGTCATATGCGTTCTCAGAAGGTTTTTAAAAATGAACAAGTTTGAGGAATTTGACCAGATGAGTCTTGAAGATTTTCACTAAGTGTTCTTTTTCTTAGGTTCTAGAGTTGTATAGATCGAAGATCCACACAATTGAGCAATATTGAAGAAAAATGATGCTTAGAGAAACGAATCAAAAACAGATGACTTGTGAGGTGTTCAGTGTGTGAAGATATGAAGAAAAACACTTTTGAAGATTTTGTAGATAATCATTAGAATCAACGAGGCAGTAAAAGTAACTTTTAATTACCCTGGACGAAGAACACGACGAACTGGAGTGAGGAGATGTGAAGTTTGTCTATGCAGATCTTCCACGACCTAACTTGGCGGAGGAAGACGGCTACGGCGGCGACGGAGTGAAGATGTCCGCGGTCGGCGCGAGGACGTCGGCGACGAGGTCGAGGCAGTGAAGCTCTTCCTCACCGGCGGCGATGAAGTAGTGGTGGCGCTAGGGTTTGAGAAGCTCGAGCTGGAGACAGAGGTCGAGCGGAGTAAAAGAAGTGAGGAAGGGAAGGAGGGGTATTTATAGCCACGGTGAAAAACTGCTCGCCCGAAGAAATTGGACGAACGTGCCCCTGACCCTTCTCATTCGCATGACATGTGTCACCCACGTAGTGAGAGGTGGAGATCGTGTTAGATCATGGGTGAGTGGATAAGTGTATCGAGGGATGCGGAACGGTTTGAGCGGCTAGACCGAAAATTTTGATAAGATAGGTTTTAAAGTTCCGTTCGCAATTTCTTCAGCTGACAAGGACACAGTGAAGATTTTGAACGAGTTTCAAATAGAACACACATGAAGAATTTGTGAACAGATTGGGTTGAGTATAGCATAGAGGGGAAGGGTCCGATCACATTCACTTAGCAGAAAACCAACTTGAAGAAATAGCAATAAGTGAATGTTGTAGAGGACATAAACTCATATATATATAGCCAATGAAAGAAAAACGACGGAACCAATGAAGACTATGGAAAGTTGAAGAATATGAATAATTTGAGGAATTTCAACTTTTGGTGGTGGCGTGACCCACCGTATAAGAATGATGATTTCAGACACCGTGTACAATTATCGTAGGGTTCTGAGAATCAAATTCTTCGTTAATTTCTTCACACTAAGAGTGTTATTCTTCATTGATTGAAGTAAAACGTTTCTTCATGTGTTGCACATCTAAGTCATCAATTTTGCATAAGTGTTAGGATGAGTGTCCTTTTCACAGAACATTCGATGATTCTAGGATATTTAGCTCACACCGCAACTTGCTAAATCTCTTCTCATCCAAGGGCTTTGTGAAGATAGCGGCTAGCTGTTCTTCAGTCTTCACATGCTCAATAGAAATGTCTCCCTTCAACACATGATCATGAAGAAAATGATGACGAATCTGAATGTGCTTTGTATTCGAGTGCTGAACTGGGTTGTGAGCAATCTTGATGGCACTCTCATTGTCACAGAAGAGAGGAACATTCTTCATGTTGACGCCGTAGTCCTTGAGAGTTTGCTTCATCCATAGAAATTGGGCACAGCAAGAACCAGCGGCAATGTACTCAGCTTCAGCAGTCTATAGTGATACACAGTTCTGTTTCTTCTAGGAGCAACAGACCAAAGATCGTCCGAGGAAATGACATGTACCAGATGTTGACTTGCGATCCACACGATCACCAGCATAGTCAGAGTCAGAATATCCAACAAGATCAAAAGCCGAGCCCTTGGGGTACCATAATCCAAGTGTTGGTGTGTGAGCTAGATATTGAAGAATATGCTTCATAGCCTTATGGTGTGATTCCTTCGGTGCAGCTTGAAATCGGGCACACATGCAAATGCTAAGCATTATATCTGGCCTAGATGCACATAAGTATAATAAGGAACCTATCATGGAGCGGTATACCTTATGATCGAAGTCAATACCATTTTCATCAGTGCACAGATGGCCATTTGTGGGCATAGGAATTTTGACGCCTTTGCAATCTTGCATGCCGAATTTCCTTAGTACATCCTTGAGGTATTTCTCCTAAGATATGAATATGCCATTGTGTTGTTGACGAATTTGAAGACCTAAGAAGAATTTCAACTCTCCCATCATAGACATTTGATATTCTTCACTCATCATATAGGCAAATTCATCACTATAACGTTGGTCAGTACAGCCAAAGATAATATCATCAACATATACTTGGCACACAAACAATTCACCATCATAAGATTTAGTGAAAAGAGTAGGGTCGAGTGAACCGGGTTTGAAGCCTTTCTTCATGAAGAGTTCCTTCAAAGTATCATACCAAGCCCGTGGGGCCTGCTTGAGGCCATAGAGGGCCTTGTTGAGTCTGAAGACTTTGTCAGGATTCTTTGGATCTTCAAAACCTGGGGGTTGAGAAACATATACTTCTTCCTCAAGATTACCATTGAGGAATGCACTTTTCACATCCATTTGATATAGAGTGATATCATGATGGTTAGCATAAGCAAGTAATATGCGAATAGCCTCAAGTCTAGCAACAGGTGCAAAAGTTTCATCGAAATCAATTCCTTCAACCCGTGCGTAGCCTTGAGCTACAAGCCGTGCCTTATTCCTCACCACAAGGCCATTTTCATCTTGCTTGTTGCGGTAGATCCACTTTGTGCCGATGATATTGTGCTTGCGAGGATCTGGACGTTTGACTAGTTCCCAGACATTGTTGAGCTTGAACTAATGTAATTCTTCTTGCATGGCCTGAATCCACTCAGGCTCCAGAAATGCTTCATCTACCTTAGTGGGCTCTGTAATAGAGACAAAAGCATGCTGCCCACAAAAGTTAGGCAAATGTGAAGCTTTTGAGCGTGTGAGAGGACCTGGCGCTTTGATGTCATTGATGATCTTTTCAACTTGCACTTCTTTTGCAATGCGAGGATGAGCTGGTTGTGGTTGAAGAGTTTGATCAGCGTTTTCTTCAGCACCATTTTCTTCAGCATTTTCTTCAGGTGCATTAGCTCGACGTTCTTCATATTCTAGAATGAATTCTTCAGCAGATTCTTCAGTAGGAATGACATCCTTAGTAGCCTTGAACTTGATAGTTTCCTCAGGTGTTGGTTCATCTATCACAGTAGGTAGGTGCTCTTTTTGCGAGCCATTAGTTTCATCGAATCACACATCTACAGTTTCAACAACTTTGTGAAGAATGTTGTTGAAGACTCTGTAGGTGTGCGAGTCCTTTCCGTAACCAAGCATAAAACCTTCATGTGCTTTCGGTGCAAATTTTGAGTTGTGATGAGGATATCTAATCCAACATTTAGCACCAAAGACTTTGAAATAACTTACATTGGGTTTCTTATCAGTGAGGAGTTCATAGGCAGTCTTTTTGAAGAATTTGTGAAGATATACTCTGTTGATGATGTGGCACACAGTATCAATTGCCTCAGTCCAGAAACGACAAGCCGTTTTGTATTCATCAAGCATAGTGCGAGCCATCTCAGCAAGAGTCCTGTTCTTGCGCTCCACGACGCCATTCTGCTGAGGAGTGTAAGGAGCAGATAACTCATGAGTAATACCAAGTTCATCAAGATAGTCATCGAGACCAGAATTCTTGAACTCAGTGCCATTGTCACTTCTGATGTGCTTGATCTTCACACCAAAGTTGGTTGAAGCCCTTGAGGAAAATCGTTTGAAGACTTCCTGCACTTCATGTTTGTAAGTAACAAGGTGTACCCATGTGTAACGAGAATAATCATCAACAATAACGAAGCCATATTGAGATGCTTCATTTGAGATAGCAGAATAATGATTAGGACCAAAGAGATCCATGTGAAGCAATTCAAATGGGCGAGTGGTGGTCATGATAGTCTTTGCTGGATGCTTGGCCTAGGTCATCTTCCCAACTTCACAGGCTCCGCATAGGTGATCCTTGAGGAATTTGACATTCTCGATGCCAATGACATGCTTCTTCTTCGCAAGCGTGTGCAAATTCCTCATGCCTGCATGACCAAGTCGTCGATGCCAGAGCCAGCCTTCTGAAGCTTTTGCAAGTAAGCACACGGCTGGTTGTGGTCCTGTAGAGAAATCAACAATATACAGGTCTCCTCTCCTAAAGCCTTCGAAGACTTTGGAATTGTCAGCTTCCATAACCACAACACAACGGTACTTGCCAAAGACAACAACCATATCAAGATCACAAAGCATTGAGACAGACATAAGGTTGTATCCTAAGGACTCAACAAGCATGACTTTGTCCATGTGTTGATCCTTTGTAATCGCAACCTTACCTAGACCCAATACCTGACTTTTGCCTTTGTCAGCACAGATGATATGCTTCAGATGTGACGGAGATAATGGATCATCCATCAATAGATTCTTGTCACCAGTCATGTGGTTTGTACATCCACTATCAAGGACCCACTCAGTGGCATTGGGTTGATCATCCTGCAGATGAATTAGTGCAGCTTACAAACTCATATACTTCATCAGTGAAGAATATGACATCAATTCATCAGATCAATTTCATCAAGTAAGAGAACTGATAGAGCAATATGAGGACGTGAGAAATGAAAGTTCATTTCTTCATGATTAGCCTGCGTCCTTTCAGGCATGCTCAGGTCTCTAGCAAATTCTTCAGATGATTATGTGCGTCTGGAGACCTGACCCTGCAGAAGAGATTAGTTCTTTTTCTTCACCACCCACATCTGAAGGGATGGCAAAGAGTTCATCATTCTGTGAGCTCCATACGAAAAGGATGGCATGGAAGCCAGTCCATTTCGTCTCGCATAAGAGGGATTAGAGTAAGCATAAGAGTATGCAGAGAAATTCTTCGAGGACTTATGGACATAATGATTTGAAGAATAATGCACATATCCATAATCCTTAGATCTTCCCTGCGAAACAGACGGGTTAGCACGATGATGTTCATATGAGGACTCTGCTCCATATGAGGAATTTGGTCCATATGAAGAATTTGATCTGGGGTTCCTATTCTTCACAAGTGGCGTCATGATGACATTCACCTGAAGATTGTCAAGACATCTTTTGGGAACCCAGATTTTCTTCATAGGGGAGCCGTTCCTGCAGTTAGTGCCAATATATCTAGCAAATACTTCACCATTCTGATTTTTGAATAGCTTATAGTTGGAGTCAATTGACTCATCATCAGAATGAGGAGATTCACATGCAAATCCAGATAAGTTAGATGGATCAACTGAAGGTCCCTTTGCAGCAACCCATGTAGTTTTGGGGTACTGCTCAGGCTTCCAATATGTACCATCAGCATTAAGTTTCCTCTCAAAGGCGATACCCTCTTTCCTAGGGTTCCTATTGAGGATCTGCTTTTTAAGCACATCACAAAGAGCCTGATGCCCTTTGAGGCTTTTGTACATGCCTGTCGTGTACAATTCCTTCAGCCCTGCATCATCAGTGATACTAGCAATGTCCTCAGATGAGGAATTAGTGATAGCAGAGGCATGTGAAGAATTTGAAACATTAGCATCATTTGAACATTCGGGTGAAGAATTAGCAGATTCACGTTTAATGCACTTCAAGCATGGAGGAACAAATTCTTCCTGAGATGCGCTGATTTGTTGAGCAAGTAATGAATCGCGCTCCTTCTGAAGATCTTCATAACTCACCCTTAGCTTCTCAAGGTCTTGCTTTCTTTGAAGAAATTCATAAGAAAGCTTCTCATGATCCGATAAGAGAGTGTTATGATGACTTTAAAGTTTGTCAAGCTTGGACTGAAGTCTCTGAAGATTTTCAGTCAAAGTTTCAGTGCGATCCATTTCTTCACCCAACATGTCATCACTTTTATTTAGCATGTTTTGAACCTTTTCTAAAGCCCTTTGTTGTTTTATAGCAATCTTAGCCAATTTAGAATAGTTGGGTTTAAGGTTTTCATCAGATTCATTCTCACTTGATTCAGAGGAGGTATATTTGAGTACCTTGGCACCCTTTGCCATGAAGCAATAGGTGGGAGCGTAGTCATCATCGCCTTCATCAGCCTTGTTGGTGAGGTCATTTTCTTCAGTATTGAAGATAGACTTGCTGACGAATGCAGTAGCGAGAGCAAGGCTCGCCACTCCAGATTCGGACTCCTCAGATGACTCCTCTTCCACATTTTCTTCAGATTCAGCCTCAGAGTCCATTTCCTTGCCAATGAATGCCCTGGCCTTCTTGGAGATGCTCTTCTTGTGATATGAAGGCTTGGAGGATTTTGATGATGAGGATTTTGTGGATTTCTTCTTTTTCTTCGCATCATTAGAACTGTAATCCTTGTATTTCTTCTTCTTTGATTCCTTTTCCCACTGAGGACAATCTTGAATGAAATGTCCAGGTTTCTTGCATTTGTGACAGAGCCTCTTCTTGTAGTCACTGGATGAGGAATCATTGCTCCTTCAGGATCTTCCAAGGCGACCATGTCTTGAGAACTTTTGGAACTTCTTAACGAGCAGAGCCAGATCACGGCTCAGTTCTTCAGGATCACCAAGGCTGCTACCAGAGTCTTCATCTTCGGACTCAGATACTGCCTTGGCCTTCAGTGCACATGTTCTGCCATAGCTTGAACCATAGAGATCTCTCTTTTCAGCAAGTTGGAACTCATGAGTATTTAGTCTCTCGAGAATATCAGCGGGATCAAGTGACTTGTAATCAACACGTTCTTGTATCATCAATGCCAGAGTGTCAAATGAGGAATCAAGCGATCTCAGCAATTTCTTCACCACCTCATGGTCAGTGATGTCAGTGGCACCAAGTGCTTGAAGCTCATTTGAGATGTCAGTGAGGCGGTCAAAGGTTTGTTGAACATTTTCATTGTCGAGTCTTTTGAAGTGGTTGAAGAGATTGCGAAGAACATCAACTCGTGAGTCACGCTGAGTTGAGACTCCTTCATTCACTTTGGACAACCTGTCCTAGATAAGCTTTGTTGTTTCCAAAGCACTCACTCTGCCATACTATCCTTTGCTCAGATGGCCACATATGATATTCTTCGCTTGAGAGTCGAGTTTCTTGAATCTCTTCACATCGGCAGCATTCAGAGAAGGTGTGACTGAGGGAACACCATTTTCCACAACATACCAGAGATCGTTATCAATTGCTTCAAGATGCATTCGCATCTTATTCTTCCAATAGGGGTAGTCCGTCCCATCGAAGGTAGGACACCCTGCAGAGACCTTGATCATACCTGCGGTCGACATAACTAAAACTCCAGGCGGTTAAACCAAAATCACACAGAACAAGGGAGTACCTTGCTCTGATACCAATTGAAAGTGCGTTATATCGACTAGAGGGGGGTGAATAGGCAATTTTTATGAAATTCTTCACTGAGGAATTTGCTGGTGAGGAAATTCCTTAGCGAAGAACTACTAGCAGCGGAATAAGTACTCAAAAGTAAACACAACAGAATACAAGCATAGTCATCATGATGAAATGAAGACAGGCACAGAGTAGAGGAAGCGTAATCACAGGATAACACAGGATGAAGAAAAACAGACTGAAGAAATTGAACTAAGGAAATTGAGAAATTCTTCAGTCAAAGTCTTCAAACACAGATATGAACAAACATACAACACAGTTATGAGGAAATGAAAGAGTTGAGGAAATAGAACCAGTAAGCTCAGTGAAGACAATGATTTGGTAGACCAGTTCCAACTGCTGTCTCAGTTGTACGTCTGGTTGGAGCGGCTGAGTATTTAAACTCGAGGAGACACAGTCCCTGACACCCAGTCAAGGACACTTAGTCCAAGACACCCAGTCCTCATCGTATTCTCCTTGAACTAAGGTCACACAGACCTCGTCCAATCACTCGTGGTAAGTCTTCAGGCGACTTCCAAACCTTCACAAACTTGGTCACTCGGCGATCCACAATTCCTCTTGGATGCTCTAGACCATGACGCCTAACCGTCTGGAAGAAGCACAATCTTCAAAGGTAACAAGCATCGGATCCACTCAGGATCAATCTCTTCAGTGATGCTCAATCACTTGGGGTTTGTAGGTGTTTGGGTTTTTGGTTTTTCCTCACCTGATGATTTTCGCTCAAAGTCCTCAAAGGATGGGTTGCTCTCAAATGACAAGTGTCAGTTTCTCTCGGAGCAGCCAACTAGCTAGTGGTTGTAGGGGGCGGCTATTTATAGCCTAGGGAGCAGCCCGGCATGATAAGACATAAATGCCCTTCAATGATATGACCGTTAGGTGGATAGATATTTTGGGACAGCTGGCGCATAGCACAGCAATGGTCGGAATTTTGAGTAGCAAAATCCTCAGGGCCATCATGTTCCTCACTGTTTAGGCAATCCACACTGGCAAATTCCTAACTCCTCAGCCAGGACAAATTCCTCAGAGACTAGAAGAACTTCGTCTCTGTCACTGAAGAAATTGACTGAACTGTATGAGATTTCCAATGGCTTCACTCGAAGGGATTGGTAGGTGTAGGATTTTGAGTTGAGCATCACATGGAAATTTTTCCTTAGTATTTCCTCGACCCCCTTTAACAGTACGGTGTTTCCTATGACTCAATAAAGAGAAAAACAAAACTATGAACACAAAAGTATTCAAGCTTCATATTTCTCGCATGAATATCAAGTCTTCACGGACACACCAATTTCTTCACTTTCAAAGTCTTCATGAAAGTCTTCAGAAATACCAAAATCTTTAGTCGAAGATATTCATTTTTAGGGGTCGACTTTTCCTGTAAATATCAAACTCCTCGTAGACTTATAGACCTGTGTACACTCACACATGCGTTAGTCCCTTAACCTATAAGTCTTCAGTACACCAAAATCACTAAGGGGCACTAGATGCACTTACACGAACGCGGCTTTTCATTTGCTTTCCGTAGTTGGCTCGCCTTCTCTTAATAGAAGTTTGCTTCCGGTGTTCCTTGCTGATTTGGTTCCGTCGCCTTTTGCCGCCTTTTCCGAATCTAGTTCGCTTGTGTTCTCCCTCTCGCATACCTCGCGAAGGGGCTAGGCAGGCGCCTTCGCGAGGGTTTCTTCCTCCTGTGTTGGTCCTTCTCTCTGCCTTCGGTCTGCTTTCTCGCAAGGCACCCTCGTTCGAGCCCACAAGCTGGCACATCTCTCCTAATCCGTGCCCCTCGGGTACCGCGATATGAAGCACTGGCTCAAGGCTCGGGTGAATGATAAGCCTCCTAGCGAGCTTCCTAATGAATATTTTGCAGTTCTTAAGCAACCACTAAGCCAAGATGGGCACGAGGAAACAAGTGCCTCATGAAGCAGAATCTGCCCCGAACGCGCCAGGCTAAGTTATCTCCGCACAAAATAACGACACAGCATGGAAATAACAAGCATAGCGTAATGATTGAGGAATCACAGTTCAATACACGCCCCTCCGGGCCCATACTAGTTTCATTTTGATGTAGGAAAGAAAAGAGGAACAAAACAAAAGCGGCGTTGCAGCGAACCATGGGGGCAGGCCTCCAGCAACATCTCGAGCTTAGCCGGATCCCTCCTCGTGCTTCACGGAGGCGCGGCGACGATATGACCCGCTACCACCTTCGAAGCGAGCGCGGCAGTGTGGCGGCTGGTCGTAGCCGCCGCTGCTGGAGCTTTCGCAAAGAGAAGAGCCACCGTAGCTGGATGAGGCGCGGCCGTCGGGCTCGCCCTCGTCGCGGCCATCGCCGAGACCAAGAACCTCCTTGCCATCGTTCGTCTCAGGGCAGCACCCGGCGCGGCGACCATCTTCCCCAAACACCCTCACTTACAGGGTCGCATCACCGTCATACTTGAAATGGAGGGTGCACCGCCTGCCCAGGCCGCGCACGCAGGCGAACGTCTGCCAACCGCGGGACAGAGCTATGTTACCCGCGGCAGAGACTTCAACCGCGACCCAGGAGGCCCTGCTGCAGTAGCCGTCCGCCTACAGCCAGAGCCCGCCTGGACCAGAGGCCGGCAGCTCGTCGATGAAGAAGCGCGGAAGCTGAAGCAAGTTGCCGGCCGGATCCTCTGACCAGACAACGAACTTCGGCAGCACCTCTACCGAGTGGAAGCATGGCCGAGGAGGCCGCACAACCACGGCACATCTCCCCTCATCGACGAGGCCGATGTTATGATAAATTGCAATTGCCTCAATGACTGAGATTACAGTTTGCTAGTTTTCAATGAAATTTCTGATTGATACTTTACATTGTGAATAGATTGTTACATTAGCATAAGAAACCATATGACTATATATATGTTGCTATTCTAAGAATGATCATGATGCCCTCATGTCCGTATTTTATTTTATCGACACCTCTATCTCTAAACATGTCGACATATTTTTTGATATCGGCTTCCGCTTGAGGACAAGCAAGGTCTAAGCTTGGGGGAGTTGATACTTCCATTTTGCATCATGCTTTTATATCGATATTTATTGCATTATGGGTTGTTATTACACATTATGTCACAGTACTTATGCCTTTTCTCTCTTATTTTACAAGGTTTACATGAAGAGGGAGAATGCCGGCAGCGGGAATTCTGGGCTAGAAAAGGAGAAAATATTAGAGACCTATTCTGCACAACTCCAAAAGTCCTGAAACTCCACGAAAGTCAGTTTTGGAATATATAAAAAATATTTGGCGAAGAAAGCACCAGAGGGGGCCAGCCACCATCCACGAGGGTGGGGGCGCGCCCTACCCCACTGGGCGCGGCCCCCTGCCTCATGGGCCACCTGGCAGGCCTCCAATGCCCATCTTCTGGTATAAGGTGTCTTTTTCCCTGAAAAAAACATAAGGAAGCTTTCGGGATGAAGCGTCGCCGTCTCGAGGCGGAACCAATCTAGGGCTCCGGTGGAGCTGTTCTGCCGGGGAAACATCCCTTCGGGAGGGGGAAATCGTCACCATCATCATCACCATCGATCCTCTCATTGGGAGGGGGTCAATCTCCATCAACATCTTCACCAGCACCATCTCCTCTCAAACCCTAGTTCATCTCTTGTATCTGATCTTTGCCTCAAAACCTTAGATTGGTACCTGTGGGTTGCTAGTAGTGTTGATTACTCCTTGCAGTTGATGCTAGTAGGTTTATTCGGTGGAAGATTATATGTTCAGATCCTTTATGCATACTAATACCCCTCTGATTATGAACATGAATATGATTTGTGAGTAGGTACGTTTGTTCCTGAGAACATGGGAGAAGTCTTGCTATAAGTAGTCATGTGAATTTGGTATTCATTCGATATTTTGATGAGATGTATGTTGTCTTTCCTCTAGTGGTGTTATGTGAACGTCGACTACATGACACTTCACCATTGTTTGGGCCTAGGGGAAGGCATTGGGAAGTAATAAGTAGATGATGGGTTGCTAGAGTGACAGCTTAAACCCTAGTTTATGTGTTGCTTCGTAAGGGGCTGATTTGGATCCATATGTTTCATGCTATGGTTAGGTTTACCTTAATTCTTCTTTCGTAGCGGATGCTTGTGAGGGGCGTTAATCATAAGTGGGATGCTTGTCCAAGGAAGGGCAGTACCCAAGCATCGGTTCACCCACATATCAAATTATCAAAGTAACAACATGAATCATATAAGCATGATGAAAACTAGCTTGACGATAATTCCCATGTGTCCTCAGGAGCGCTTTCCTTTATATAAGAGTTTGTCCATGATTGTCCTTTGCTACAAAAAGGATTGGGCCACCTTTCTGCATCTTGTGTACTTTTGTTACTTGTTACTCGTTATAAATTACCTTATCACAGAACTATCTGTTACTGATAATTTCAGTGCTTGCAGAAAATACCTTACTGAAAACTACTTGTCATTTCCTTCTGCTCCTCATTGGATTCGACACTCTTTTCTGGTGCCGTTGCCGAGGAGTGAAGCGCCTTTGCTAAGTGCAATTTGGTAAGGAAACATTTATATAGTGTGCTGAAATTTACCGTCACTTGTTACTATGGAAAACAATCCTTTGAGGGGCTTGTTCGAGGTATCTTTACCCCGACCAGTAGAGCAAAGAGTTTCTCCTCAACCTACTGAACCTACTGAAAATGTTTACTTTGAAATTCCTTTGGGTATGATAGAGAAACTGCTAGCTAATCCTTTTACAGGAGATGGAACATTACATCCCGATATGCACCTAATCTATGTGGATGAAGTTTGTGGATTATTTAAGCTTGCAGGTATGCCCGAGGATGTTATCAAGAAGAAGGTCTTTCCTTTATCTTTAAAGGGAAAGGCATTGACATGGTTTAGGCTATGTGATGATATTGGATCGTGGAACTACAACCGATTGAAATTGCAATTTCATCAGAAGTTTTATCCTATGCATCTGGTTCATCGTGATCGTAATTATATATATAATTTTTGGCCTCGCGAAGGAGAAAGTATCGCTCAAGCTTGGGGGAGGCTTAAGTCAATGTTATATTCATGCCCCAATCATGAGTCTCAAGAGAAATTATTATTCAATTTTTTTATGCTCGGCTTTCTCTCAATAATCGCTCCATGCTCGATACTTCTTGTACTGGTTCTTTTATGACGAAGACTATTGAATTCATATGGGATTTATTAGAAAGGATTGTCTGGATATCGGAAGGCACGAGGTACCGGTCCATAGTTGCAGAATGGGCTAAGTTGATCAATGCCCCAGAAGAGAGTGAAGATGACTTGGATGTCTATGCCAAGAGGAAGAAGGATCACAGCACCATGGCACACATGTACAAGGAGATCCCGAGACACACAAGTTTGGATCTGTACATTACCTTCTTCAGGTTTGCCAGCAATCAACTGGATCCTCAGGCACACTCTATTGCCAAAGTCGGGTGATCACAAGATGATCAAAGGCCATGCAATTAACCTATTTCACATATTTGATGTGCCTCAAAAGTTCAAATTCATGAGCCTAATTGTGGAAACCATAAAGAGAACAACTACAAATCAGAAGAGAAGTTGTGGGTATGCCCCACAGATCCGGGAGCTAATCAACTCCAAGATGGGCACTGGCACATATCTCCTGGACAAGGAATACATGCCGATCTACCCAGACTTTGAGGACAACACCGTGGTGATGGATGAGAATGAACCATCTTCTGTGCACGCACAAGCCAAGAAGGAGAAGGCAAGGGCTGAAAAGGCTGCAAAGATGCCAACCACTGAAGAGGCATCTCAGTATCTTCTGAATAGCAAGCAAGATCAGCTTGGCTACTTGATTGCCTCCACTCTAAGGATTGAGAAGGGATTGGCTACCCTGACTCAAAACCAGGAGAGCTTGGAGAGGATCATGGAGCGGAAGTTCTATGACTTAGATGTGAAGATCATTGAGATACAGTCTGTTGTTGAGCAACTTCAGGAGGAAGTGCAGGAGAAGAAGGGCAAGACAACCACTGATGCTTTTGCTAGAGTGCCCAGAGGTCAGAGATGTGTTGCAGTGCCTGTTCCAGACACCAGAGCAACTTCATCTGCACCAGCTACAGCTTCAGTGCCACCAGCTCTAGCACCTACTCCACCAGCACCATCTACATCAACTGACGCCTTCGATATTTTGATGAGATGTATGTTGTCTTTCCTCTAGTGGTGTTATGTGAACGTCGACTACATGACACTTCACCATTGTTTGGGCCTAGGGGAAGGCATTGGGAAGTAATAAGTAGATGATGGGTTGCTAGAGTGATAGAAGTTTAAACCCTAGTTTATGCGTTGCTTCGTAAGGGGATGATTTGGATCCATATGTTTCATGCTATGGTTAGGTTTACCTTAATTATTCTTTTGTAGTTGCTAATGCTTGTGAGGGGGTTTAATCATAAGTGGGATGCTTGTCCAAGGAAGGGCAGTACCCAAGAACCGGTCCACCCACATATCAAATTATCAAAGTAACGAACGTGAATCATATAAGCATGATGAGAACTAGCTTGACGATAATTCCCATGTGTCCTCAAGAGCGCTTTCCTTTATATAAGAGTTTGTCCAGGATTGTCCTTTGCTACAAAAAGAATTGGGCCACCTTGCTGCATCTTGTTTACTTTTGTTACTTGTTACTCGTTACAAATTACCTTATCACAAAACTATCTGTTACCAATAATTTCAGTGCTTACTGAAAATTGCTTGTCATTTCCTTCTGCTCCTCGTTGGGTTCCACACTCTTACTTATCGAAAGGACTATGATAGACCCTGCTATACTTGTAGGTCATCAAAGGGGGCACCGCACATGGCTAAGATAGTAAATGTTGTGCATGCCCCTGCCCCCGTATATAAAGGATGGGAGGAGGAGGCCGACCACCAGGGGTGCGCTAAGTAGAGGGGAGTCCTACTAGGACTGCAGTCCTAGTAGGATTCCGGCCCCCTTTTTTCCTTCTCATGGAGGGGGGAAGAGGGAAGGCAGAGGGAAGAGGAGAAGGAAAGGGGGCGCTCCCCCTCCCCTAGTCCAATTCGGACTCCCTGTGGGAGGGGTGTGCGGCCACCCCTTGTGGGTTGCCTCCCCTCTCCCCCATGGCCCATGTAGGCCCATTACTTCCCCCGAGGGGTTCCGGTAACCCTCGGTTCTCCGATAAATATCCGAAACGTCCCAACCATTCTAGTGTCCAAATACTATCGTCCAATATATAGACTTTATCTCTCGACTATTTCGAGACTCCTCGTCGTGTTCGTGATCTCATCCGGGACTCCGAACAATCTTCAGTCACCAAAACACATAACTCATAATACAAATCGTCATCGAACGTTAAGTGTGCGGACCCTATGGGTTCGAGAACTATGTAGACATGACCGAGACACATCTCCGGTCAATAACCAATAGCGGAACCTGGATGCTCATATTGGTTCCTACATATTCTACAAAAATCTTTATCTGTCAAACCGCAATGAAAACATACGTTATTCCCTTTGTCATCAGTATGTTACTTGCCCAAGATTCGATCGTCGTATCATCATACTGCTACCTCTTGAGCACTTGCGTTGGTTTTCCCTTGAAGAGGAAAGGGTCATGCAGCAGAGTAGCGTAAGTATTACCCTCAGTTTTTGAGAACCAAGGTATCAATCCAGTAGGAGGCCACGCACGAGTCCCTCGCACCTACACAAACAAATAAATCCTCGCAACCAACGTGATAAGGGGTTGTCAATCCCTACACGGTCACTTACGAGAGTGAGATCTGATAGATATGATAAGATAATATTTTTTGGTATTTTTATGATATAGAGAAATAAAAGATGCAAAGTAAAATGAATGGAGAAGGAAATAACTAAGTATTGGAAGATTAATATGATGGAAGATAGACCCGGGGGCCATAGGTTTCACTAGTGGCTTCTCTCAAGAGCATAATTATTCATGGTGGGTAAACAAATTACTGTTGAGCAATTGACAGAATTGAGCATAGTTATGAGAATATCTAGGTATGATCATGTATATAGGCATCACGTCCGAGACAAGTAGACCGACTCCTGCCTGCATCTACTACTATTGCTGCACACATCGACCGCTATCCAGCATGCATCTAGAGTATTAAGTTCATAAGAATAGAGTAACGCTTTAAGCAAGATGACATGATGTAGAGGGATAAACTCATGCAATATTATATAAACCCCATCTTGTTATCCTCGATGGCAACAATACAATACGTGCCTTGCTGCCCCTACTGTCACTGGGAAAGGACACCGCAAGATTGAACCTAAAGCTAAGCACTTCTCCCATTGCAAGAAAGATCAATCTAGTAGGCCAAACCAAACTGATAATTCGAAGAGACTTGCAAAGATAACCAATCATACATAAAAGAATATAGAGAAGATTCAAATATTTTTCATAGATAAACTTGATCATAAACCCACAATTCATCGGTCTCAACAAACACACCGCAAAAGAAGATTACATCGAATAGATCTCCACAAGAGAGGGGGAGAACTTTGTATTGAGATCCAAAAAGAGAGAAGAAGCCATCTAGCTAATAACTATGGACCCGTAGGTCTAAAGTAAACTACTCACACTTCATCGGAGGGGCTATAGTGTTGATGTAGAAGCCCTCTGTGATCGATGCCCCCTCTGGCGGAGCTCCGGAACAGGCCCCATGATGGGATCTCGTGGATACAGAAAGTTACGGCGATGGAATTAGGGTTTTGGCTCCGTATCTGGTAGTTTGGGGGTACGTAGGTATATATAGGAGGAAGGAGTAAGTCGGTGGAGCAACAGGGGGCCCACGAGGGTGGAGGGCACACCTGGGGGGTAGGCGCGCCCCCCTACCTCGTGGCCTCCTGGTTGATGTTTTGATGTAGGGTCCAAGTCCTCTGGATCATGTTCGTTCTGAAAATCATGTTCCCGAAGGTTTCATTCCGTTTGGACTCCGTTTGATATTCTTTTTCTACCAAACCCTAAAATAGGCAAAAAAAAATAGCAATTCTAGGCTGGGCCTCCGGTTAATAGGTTAGTCCCAAAAATAATATAAAAGTGTATAATAAAGCCCAATAATGTCCAAAACAGAATATAACATAGCATGGAACAATCAAAAATTATAGATACGTTGGAGACGTATCAAGCATCCCCAAGCTTAATTCCTGCTTGTCCTCAAGTAGGTAAATGATAAAAACAGAATTTTTGATGTGGAATGCTACTTGGCATAATTTCAATGCAATTCTTCTTAATTGTGGTATGAATATTCAGATCCGAAAGATTCAAGATAAAAGTTCAGTATTGACATAAAAATAATAATAATTCAAGCATACTAACTAAGCAATTATGTCCTCTCGAAATAACATGGGCAAAGAAAGTTCATCCCTACAAAATCATATAGTTTAGTCATGCTCCATTTTCGTCACACAAGAATGCTCTCATCATGCACAACCCTGATGACAAGCCAAGCAATTGTTTCATACTTTAGTAATCTCAAACTTTTTCAACCTTCACGCAATATATGAGCGTGAGCCATGGATATAGCACTATGGGTGGAATAGAATAAAATGATGGGGTTTTGTGGATAAGAGAAAAAAAGGAGAAAGTCTCACATCAACGAGGCTAATCAATGAGATATGGAGATGCCCATCAATTGATGTTAATGCAAGGAGTAGGGATTTCCATGCAACGGATGCACTAGAGCTATAAATATATGAAAGCTCAACAAAAGAAACTAAGTGGGTGTGCATCCAACTTGCTTGCTCACGAAAACCTCGGGCATTTGAGGAAGCCCATTGTTGGAATATACAAGCCAAGTTCAATAATGAAAAATTCCCAATAGTAAATGAAAGTGACAAAACAAAAGACTCTCTATCATGAAGATTATGGTGCTACTTTCAAGCGAAAGTGTGGTAAAAAGGATAGTAACATTGTCCCTTCTCTCTTTTTCTCTCATTTTTTGGGCCTTCTCCTTTTTTATGGCCTTTCTATTTTTTTCCTCACTTGGGACAATGCTCTAGAAAATGATGATCATCACACTTTTATTTATTTACAACTCAATGATTACAACACGATACTAGAACAAAGTATGACTCTATATGAATGCCTCTGGCGGTATACCGAGATATGCAATGAACCAAGAGTGACATGTATGAAAGGATTATGAATGGTGGCTTTGCCATAAATACTATGTCAACTACATGATCATTCAAAGCAATATGACAATGATGAACGTGTCATGATAAATGGAACGGTGGAAAGTTGCATGGCAATATATCTCGGAATGGCTATGGGAATGTCATAATAGGTAGGTATGGTGGCTGTTTTGAGGAAGATATAAGGAGGTTTATGTGTGAAAGAGCGTATCATATCACGGGGTTTGGATGCACCGGCGAAGTTTGCACCAACTCTCAATGTGAGAAAGGGCAATGCACGGTACCGAAGAGGCAACAATGATGGAAAGGTGAGAGTGCGTATAATCCATGGACTCAACATTAGTCATAAAGAACTCACATACTTATTGCAAAAATCTACAACTCATCAAAAACCAAACACTACGCGCATGCTCCTGGGGGGTAGATTGGTAGGAAAAGACCATCGCTCGTCCCGACCGCCACTCATAAGGAGGACACTCAAAGAACACCTCATGTTTCAAATTTGTTACATAACGTTTACCATACGTGCATGCTACTGGACTTGCAAACTTCAACACAAGTATTTTCCAAATTCACAACTACTCAACTAGCACAACTTTGATATCACTACCCCCATGTCTCAAAACAATCATCAAGCATCAAACTTCTTTAGTATTCAACACACTCATAAGAAAGTTTTTACTAGTCTTGAATACCTAGCATATTAGGATTATTTAAGTAAATTACCATGCTATTTAAGACTCTCAAAATAATCTAAGTGAAGCATGAGAGAATAATAGTTTCTATAAAACAAAACCACCAACGTGCTCTAAAAGATATAAGTGAAGTACTAGAGCAAAAACTATATAACTCAAAAGATATAAGTGAAGCACATAGAGTATCCTAATAATTTCCGAATCATGTGTGTCTCTATCAAAAGGTGTGTACAACAAGGATGATTGTGGTAAACTAAAAAGCAAATACTCAAATCATACAAGACGCTCCAAGCAAAACACATATCATGTGGCGAATAAAAATATAGCTCCAAGTAAAGTTACCGATGGAAGTAGACGAAAGAGGGGATGCCTTCCGGGGCATCCCCAAGCTTTGGATTTTAGGTGTCCTTAGATTATCTTGGGGTGCCATGGGAATCCCCAAGCTTAGGCTCTTGCCACTCATTGTTCCATAATCCATCAAATCTTTCACCCAAAACTTGAAAACTTCACAACACAAAAC
The DNA here is from genome assembly GCF_003073215.2 of Triticum urartu. Taxonomy (NCBI): domain Eukaryota; kingdom Viridiplantae; phylum Streptophyta; class Magnoliopsida; order Poales; family Poaceae; genus Triticum; species Triticum urartu. The sequence goes on along the minus strand of NC_053026.1, from coordinate 109,603,784 downwards.
TTAAAGTAGAAAATCTCGTGAGCTCCGTTAACGAAAGAAAACAAAACACCACTTCAAGGTACTGTAATGAACTCATTATTTATTTATATTGGTGTTAAACCTACTGTATTACAACTTCTATATGGTTTATAAACTATTTTCCTAGCCATAGATTCATTAAAATAAGCAAACAACACACGAAAAACAGAATCTGTCAAAAACAGAACAGTCTGTAGTAATCTGTAGCTAACGCAAGATCTGGAACCCCAAAAATTCTAAAATAAATATCTGGACGTGAGGAATTTATCTATTAATATTCTGCAAAAATAATTAACTAAATATCACTTTACAAATAAAAATGGCAGCAGTTCTCGTGAGCGCTAAAGTTTCTGTTTTTTACAGCAAGATTAAAAAGACTTTCCCCAAGTCTTCCCAACGGTTCTACTTGGCACAAACACTAATTAAACACAAAAACACAACCAAAAAAGAGGCTAGATAAATTATTTATTACTAAACAGGAGCAAAAAGCAAGGAATAAAAATAAAATTGGGTTGCCTCCCAACAAGCGCTATCGTTTAACGCCCCTAGCTAGGCATAAAAGCGAGGATAGGTCTAGGTATTACCATCGTTGGTAGGCAATCCATAAGATGCTCTCATGATAGATTCATATGGTAATTTAATTTTGTTTCTAGGGAAGTGTTTCATGCCTTTCCTTAACGGAAATTGGAATCTAATATTCCCTTCCTTCATATCAATAATTGCACCAATTGTTCTAAGGAAAGGTCTACCAAGAATAATAGGACATGAAGGATTGCAATCTATGTCAAGAACGATAAAATCTACGGGAACATAATTCCTATTTGCAACAGTAAGAACATCATTAATTCTTCCCATAGGTTTCTTAATGGTGCAATCCGCAAGGTGCAAGTTTAAAGAGCAATCATCAAAATCACGGAAACCTAGCAAATCACACAAAGTCTTTGGAATCGTGGAAACACTAGCACCCAAATCACACAAAGCATAGCATTCATGATCTTTAATTTTAATTTTAATAGTAGGTTCCCACTCATCATAAAGTTTTCTAGGGATAGAAACTTCCAACTCAAGTTTTTCTTCATAAGATTGCATCAAAGCATCAACGATATGTTTAGTAAAAGCTTTATTTTGACTATAAGCATCAGGAGAATTTAGCACGGATTGCAACAAGGAAATACAATCTATCAAAGAGCAATTATCATAATTAAATTCCTTGAAATAAAAAATAGTGGGTTCATTGATATTTAAAGTTTTGACTTCTTCAATCCCACTTTTAACAATTTTAGCATCGAGATCTAAAGACCCCGAATTCTTGGAACGCCGTCTAGGTAAAGGTGGATCACAATCGGTCCCATCATTATCAAGATTCATATTGCAAAACAAATATTTAATAGGGGACACATCAATAACTTTTAGATCTTCATCTTTATTATCATGGAAACTAGAAGAACACGCTTTTATAAAGCAATCTTTCTTAGCACGCATCCTAGCGGTTCTTTCTTTGCACTCATCAATGGAAATTTTCATGGCCTTGAGAGACTCATTGATATCATGCTTAGGTGGAATATATATAAGTTTCAAAGAATCAACATCAAGAGAAATTCTATCAACGTTCCTAGCGAACTCATCAATCTTAAGCAATTTTTCTTCAATCAAAGCATTGAAATTCTTTTGTGAAGTAATAAATTCTTTAATATTAATTTCAAAATCAGAGGGAATCTTCTTATAATTTTCATAAGAATTGTTGTAGGAATTACCATAATTATTAGAGGAATTACTAGGATACGTCCTAGGATTAAAGTTTCCTCTATACGCGTTGTTACCAAAATTATTCCTACCAACAAAATTCGCATCCATAGATTCATTATTAATCAGTCAAGGTAGACAAAGGCATATCATTAGGATCAGAAGAAACACTTTTATTAGCAAATAATTTCATAAGTTCATCCATCTTTCCACTCAAAACATAAATTTCTTCTATCGCATGTACTTTTTTATTAGTAGATCTTTCAGTGTGCCATTGAGAATAATTAACCATAATATTATCTAGGAGTTTAGTAGCTTCTCCTAAAGTGATTTCCATAAAAGTGCCTCCCGCGGCCGAATCTAAAAGATTTCTAGAAGCAAAATTCAATCCGGCATAAAAATTGTATAATCATCCACAAATTCAAACCATGTGTAGGGCAATTACGTATCATTAATTTCATCCTCTCCCAAGCTTGTGCAACATGTTCATGATCAAGTTGCTTAAAATTCATAATATCGTTTCTAAGAGAGATAATCTTAGCGGGAGGAAAATACTTAGAGATAAAAGCATCTTTGCACTTCTTCCACGAACCAATACTATTTTTAGGCAAAGACGAAAACCAAGCTTTAGCATGATCTCTAAGCGAAAAAGGAAATAGCTTCAATTTAACAATATCATTATCCACATCTTTATTCTTTTGCATATCACATAAATCAATGAAGCTATTTAGATGGGTAGCGGCATCTTCACTAGGAAGGCCGGAAAACGGATCTTTCATGACAAGATTCAGCAAGGCAGCATTAATTTCACAAGATTCAGCATCGGTAAGAGGAGCAATCGGAGTGCTAATAAAATCATTGTTGCTGGTATTGCTAAAGTCACATAATTTGGTATTATCTTGAGCCATCGTGACAAGCAAGCAATCCGACACACAAGGAGACAAGAAACGGGCAAAAAGAGGCGAATAGAGAAAGAGAGGGAGGATGGAGAGAGAGAAGGTGAATAAAACGGCAAGGGTGAAGTGGGGGAGAGCAAAACCGAGAGGCAAATGGCAAATAATGTAATGCAGGAGATAAGGATTTGTGATGGGTACTTGGTATGTTGACTTTTGCGTAGACCTCCCCGGCAACGGCGCCAAAAATCCTTCTTGCTACCTCTTGAGCACTTGCGTTGGTTTTCCCTTGAAGAGGAAAGGGTGATGCAGCAGAGTAGCATAAGTATTTCCCTCAGTTTTTGAGAACCAAGGAATCAATCCAGTAGGAGGCCACGCATGAGTCCCTCGCACCTACACAAACAAATAAATCCTCGCAACCAACGCGATAAGGGGTTGTCAATCCCTACACGGTCACTTACGAGATTGAGATATGGTAAGATAATATTTTTGGTATTTTTATGATAAAGAGAAATAAAAGATGCAAAGTAAAATAAATGGCAAAGGAAATAACTAAGTATTGGAAGATTAATATGATGGAAGATAGACCCGGGGGCCATAGGTTTCACTAGTGGCTTCTCTCAAGAATATCTAGGTATGATCATGTATATAGGCATCACGTCCGAGACAAGTAGACCGACTCCTTCCTGCATCTACTACTATTACTCCACACATCGACCGCTATCCAGCATGCATCTAGAGTATTAAGTTCATAAGAACAGAGTAACGCTTTAAGCAAGATGACATGATGTAGAGGGATAAACTCATGCAATATTATATAAAGCCCATCTTGTTATCCTCGATGGCAACAATACAATATGTGCCTTGCTGCCCCTACTGTCACTGGGAAAGGACACCGCAAGATTGAACCTAAAGCTAAGCACTTCTCCTATTGCAAGAAAGATCAATCTAGTAGGCCAAACCAACACTATAAAAAAAGACACATCCGTGACATTTTGGGCCAAACGAAAAAAAATTCTGTCATACATATGACACTTCTATGACAATAACTGTGACAAAACCCGGTATCATCATAGATGTGTTGGGCTCCTACTTCTATGACAAAAAATCATGACAGAAAATGGGCTTTTCGTCCTGGGCGGGCCGGAGATGCAACTGCATGACATTCTTTGGGCCGTCCATGGCCGGAAAAACCATGGTAGAGGCGAGGGGGAGGAAAATTTCGGGGAGTTCCCGGTTATGGTGGGAGGTCGGGGGCCGAGCGATGCATGTTTCTCTCATACACGTACGTGCGTGTGTGCGAGGCATTGGCTCTAACTGAACCCGAGCGAGGCATTGGGCTCTAACTGAACCCGAGCGATTGCACTGCAGGCTACGCGTTACTGAACTGGAGCGATCGATCGATGGCTGTTAACTGTACCCGATCAAGCGATTCCTTTGCTACAGCTGCTAACTGAAGCCGATCGATTGGATGAACAGTGAGCATTGCGGGGGGGCGGGGGTTGGATGAACAGTGAGCGGTGGTGTTGCCTCTGGATGAACAAGACCCCATGGTGTGGACGGCTGGATGAACAGTAGATGGTGGAGGGGTGCCCGTGGAGGGGTGGTTGAACAGGACCCCGTGGTGTGGAGGGATGGATGAACAGTAGACGGTGGAGGGCAGGTTGAACAGTAGCCGGTGGAGTAGCGCGCGGTGGAGGCTGGATGAACAGGGGCCCGTGGAGGCTGGAGGAGGTCGACGGTAGCCCGTGGATGCTGGAGGAGGTCGACGGTGGAGATGAACAATATCCCGTGGAGTCCTGTTTTGCAGTACGCCACACCCCTCCCGATGAACAGGACCCCCGTTTCGATCGTAGGAGGTCTGTTTCGTCCGTTTTGCGGTACGCCACACTCCTCCCGATCAACAGGACCCCCGTTTCGACCGTAGGAGGTCCGTTTCCTCCGTTTTGCGGTATGCCACACCCCTCCCGATCAATAGGACCCCCGTTTCAACCGTAGGAGGTCCGTTTCCTCCGTTCTGCGGTACGCCAGGCCTCATTTTCATCGCCTGTTCTGTCCAAGCCCTCCCGATGAACACGACCACGCATTCCGTTCCGACCCAGTCGGTTGGCTCCCACGCGTACCGTTGCCTCCCGATGAACACGACGCATTATGTTGCCTCCCCATGAACACGACGATGATGATGCCTCCCCATGAACATGATGACGATGTCACACCCTAGCTAGTTCAAGCATTAGAGTGTGCATCATGTTTATTTTCCTCTTAAATCTGAAATGGGGATGACAGAACCCCCAACACCCCCTGGAAACAACTAGGGTTTACTAAAATTATTTTCAATGAACCTGAAATGCCCTTCTAAAAAGTTCACCCTCTTTGTCTTGGGTTAAAACCTCTGGCAAAATTGGTGCACATTTTTCTAGGTCAACAGAAGGTCATTGAATTAAAACATAAGTATTTGAATTTGGGCATTTAAATGCTATAAAATAATTTAAATGCCCAAATAATTCTAGAAATAAATGTTTGCTGTTGGAAATAATCTAAACTGAGGCCCCAATTATTTTCAGGATTTTTGGAAATGTTTTAGTATTTTAATTAAAGCCCAACAGTTGCAGTTAAATAGAAAAACAGAAACAATTAGAAAATAAAGAGAGAGAGGGAAGCTACCTGGGCCTTACCTGTGCTGGCCCAGCCCACCTGGCTCGGCCTAGCCGACTGGCTGCCAGTCGTCGTCCTCCTCGTGCCAGAAGGACGCGGAGCATGTGGCTGGCGCCCGCGGCCACACGCCGGCCACCTCCAGCTTCCGCCGACGCCTTGGAGACGTCCAGGGATGCCACGCGACCCCCACGTCCCCCTCTCATCCTCTCGCACTGTCCCCATCGTCTCCCTCACTCTCCCCCGCGATGGCCGAGCACGTACCTCGCCGCCGATCGCCGTAGTTGCCACCAGAGCCACCCCCTTGGCCCTCCGACGAGCCCAATAGATCTGCCTCGTCGCGCTGCACCTCCCCGCCGACCCACGCGACCCCAACCGCCGCCGAACGCCGTCTTCGCCCTCGTCTTCAACCTCGGTACCCGCCGGACGCCGTTCATCGATTCGCCTCGCTCCGGTCGCCCCCGAGCCCACTGAGCTGCTCATCGACCTCCCTGTGAGCTCCTCTTCCTTTTCCCCTAGCTGCAGTGCTCGTTTGGCCCCTGTAGCCGCCACCTCCACCGCACCCGAGAGCTCCCCGCCGCCGGCCATGGCGCCGTCGTGGCTAGAGCCACAGTGGCTCGAAGCCAAGCCCACCGTTGAGCTCAGCGCAGCACTAGGAACCCGTAGCCACCACCAGCTCCTTCTCCCGTGCACCGTAGCCTCGAAACCAACCCCGCCCGAACTCCGGTCGCCGCCACGAGCTCGATTCTGGTGAGCTCGCTCCACCCCAGCTCCTCCCACTTGCCCCACTAGATGCGCGCGAGCCCCAGCTACGCATCGCACGTCTCCGCCGTCGATTTGGTCACCAGGGGACCAAATCCGAAGCCCTCCGTCGTCTCGGCCTCGCCGGCGGCTCAACGCCGGCGGGATTAGCCTCGCCGACCAGGGGTTTGACCCTAGTTTGACTCCCCTGAGTCAATGACAAGTGGGCCCCCTCTGTTAACTAAATCAGATTAGTTTTAACTAAAAATAATTAGCTTAATTAACTACTGACATGCGGGACCCACCAGTCAGGTTTGACCTGGACGTCCCCGTTGACCACTTACGTCACCCTGACGCAATGCTGACGCAGTAATGCATTTTTTGGATTTATTTTTATACAGGAAATTCCAGAAAATAGTCAAAACTTCTAAAAATCATAGAAAATCAACCATAGCTCCAAATGCAAAGATTTATATATGAAAAATGATCAGAAAAATTCAATCTATCCATCTGTAATGGTTTCATGCATGACAAAACAAGTTTACCTTGCTGTTTAAGCAGAATAAGGAAATGCACTATTAAGGCCATGTTTAATGAGCTAATATTTGAATCTTTGATTCAAATGAGTTCATTCCTTTCTATTATAACTTGCATTAGGCCAATACACATTCATATTGCCATGTCATAGCATGCATCATATTGTTGCATATCGTCATGTGTTGATTGTGTTCCGATGTGTTCTTCGTGGTAGGTTCTGCCTCCAAGGATATTCACGAGTATCCAACTGAAGGGTAGTATCCCACTACCACTCCATCAGGCAAGCAACCCATTGATCATTTTGATACAAACCCATGTTCTCGCTTCTGCTCTTGTTTACTGCATTAAGACAACGCGATTCAAGCTGCTGTGTGTTACGGTAGTTGAACCCTTATCCTCTGCATGACCTGTCATTGCCACAGTAACTAGATGAAACCCACTAGCATGTGTAGGAGTTGATTGAGCCATGTATGTGATTCCTACCTTGCTATGCCTGCTATGCTTAGAGTTGTGTCGGATCTGGTTCATCTGGGTGATGGGCTAGAGTGAAATGCTTGTGTCGGTAATGTGAGGGATGTGTTGAACATGTTTTGGTAAAGGTATCGATGAGAGGCCATGTAGGAGTACATGCTGGGTTGTTTCATTGAGGCCGTCCATAAGAACTGAGATCTGTATGTGTGATTTAAGATGCAGTTACTACCGTACATTGGGCCCGAAACCAGTGGACCCTCTCGGCTTCTTAGTCACCCTAGTACGCTGTCCAGGAGTTGCAAATAGTTTCTGGTGCTTGTAGGTTATCTGTTGGCGGCCGTGCGTAGCGCTGACCCTAGGGGTGGGCTATGTTGCGGTAGATACACCGTGGCACGGTGTACCGAGTAACCCGTTTGGTGTCTCGGGAACCCGGTTCACATCGCTCGGGGCCGTATGTGGAAACCTCGGCCGGACTCCCTGCGGATGGAACCTGGATAGGCGATAAACCTGGACTAGAGACTTAAGTGTTTAGGTAGGCCATGGCCGACACCCTCGCTGGGCTTCCGCTTGAAGGTTGCCGAGTACATGTCATGTAAACGGCGGTAAGTGGTGAAAGCGTGTATGAAGAAGTACACCCCTGCAGGGTATAAAACTATTCGAATAGCCGCGTCCGCGGTAAAGGACTACTTGGTTGCCTATACAGTTCATAGACAAGTTAATGGATACTACTAAAAGACTCAAGATAAGTGTGAGTACCGAGGATGGCCCTCTCGTAGGATGACGAGGGAGGATCCTCGGTGGAGTATTGTGTTGGTGAGTAGTGGACTCGTGTGCGCAAACTATTTTACTGGTGGAGTTCCGTAGGATAGCTTAGCCAAGAGTCAAAGATGGCTTGCTGCATTAATCCCACCACCTTCTTGAGAATAAGCATGTATAGTAGGTTCTGATGTAAGACTTGCTGAGTACCTTTGTACTCATGTTTGCTTAATTACTGTTTTCAGACGACAACACCGCCCCCTCCGATGGGTTCTACATAGACCTTGACGTCGACGAGTGACTAGCCACCCAGGTGGTGATCCTGGCCACGGGGGGCCCTATGTAGATAGACAGGCTTCGAGAAGCCTTCTTTCTTTCTAGAGTCTGTACTCAGACTAGTTGCTTCCGCATGTGCTTGTATGTTTGTACGACTTGAGTGTCGGGTCATGTGACCCCTATCTGTATGAACATGTTATGTATGGCTCCCTGGAGCCTTTAAATAAAGTACTTGAGTTGTAGAGTTTTGTTGTGATGCCATGTTGTATGTACTCATATCGGGCATATTGTGTGTATGATTGAAATGCTTGGTATGAGTGGGATCCGACAATCTAGTTGTTTATCCTTGGCAGCCTTTCTTATGGGGAAATGTAGTCTAGTGTTCCTCGAACCATAGTTGTCCGCTATAGCCCGGTTCACCGGAGTCCTGCTAGCCTAGCACTACTGTTCAGGACACTTGACTGGCCGGCATGTGTTTCACTTCGTTCCTATGTCTGTCCCTTCGGGGAAATGTCACGCTGTGACTTCCGGAGTCCTGCCTAGCCTGCTACAGCCCGGGTTCCCCGGAGTTCTGTTAGCCCAGTGCTACAGCCCGGAATCAATCGCTGATGACCGACATGCTCGATGTGATTCATGTATGCCTGTCCCCATAGGTCTGTGCCGCTTTGGGTTCATGACTAGCCATGTCGGCCCGGGTTCTCTGTCATATGGATGCTAGCGACACTATCATATATGTGAGCCAAAAGGCGCAAACGGTCCCGGGCCATGGTAAGGCGACACCCGTGGGATACCGTGCGTGAGGCCGCAAAGTAATATCAGGTGTTACCGGCTAGATCGATGTGACTTGGAATCGGGGTCCTGACAGCGTTGGCATCAGAGCTGGACTGCCTGTAGGTTCGTTGAGCCAAACTGGTCGATGTCGAGTCTAGAAATGCTTTAGTTATATGTAGGGGAATTGATTGTGGGAGGGAACGTAAGGCTCTTTTACTCCTTTTCCCTATGCCTCTGATCTGAGTCATTCTCGTCTCATTCAGCGTGGGTTAAGGACTAGGCTCTCTCCTTCTATCAGGTTCACGTGTTACTAATCCGTAGTAGCTTATAGGATTGTTGTTACAAGTCCCAGTTCAGTTTCTACTATTCTTAGTATGTTGCTAATTGGATCAGAACCTTGATATGATGTTGTTGAGTGGTATTGCAAACTGTTGTGGATGTCTCAAATCTTTTTCTGAGCATTTACAGCTGTTATGCTGTCCAATTTTTCCCTAGAAATTCTGATGTCTTTGCATTGTGGTTGTGCTTTCAAATGGCCAACCGTTTTCAAAACCAAGTGGTTCTCCTGACCCGGTGCCTCGACGTGCCCGGTCATACTGCTATGTTAGTCCGGGTAATGATTGAGATGGGCTACCGTTGGTATCCCGAATACACCGTCGAAGAGCAGTTCCACGACTTTAATCAAAGCCAATATCTCTGCACCGTCAGGATATTTCCTTCTTATTCTGGATCTACCGAGCCCCTTCACTGTTCCTATGGACTCGGGGTTACTGTTGAGATGGCTGTGCAGGATGCTGCCTATTCCATGATGACCATCTTGCGAGTCCGGACTGCCTGCTTCGGAACACCGACTTCCGTTACATGCCAGCTTCACTTCCGGGAGCGCAAGGGTATCTTCAGGCTATCTATGCTGACTCCACTCAGGAGGACTCATTAACTTGTACCACTGCCGAGATGCTCGAAGATAAGGACCGAGAGAATCGGGCCTTGAGGCTGGAGCTTTTCAATACCCATGCTGATCATTGGGCCACATTGACTCGGTTTGCACCTGTGGTGCAAGCTGGATGTATGGATACAAGGGATTTGTATCATGTGAGATCAGCTCTGCCAGACATGGTGGATTGGCGTGATGTGGGAGGCATCACCCCACCCCGTGGTCCCCGCAGGCCACCGTTTGTTGGTCCAAGACCTCATCCTAGCCCCTATGGTCCATAGGCTCCTCAGGACCGTCTGTTCCCGGATGGTCACGTTGAACTTCCAGGCTATGGAGGTGACTTCTATGAGGACTACTACGGAGCTGTCTGAGTTAGTAGTAGTACCACTAGTATTGTAGTAGTTGTATCTCCACTGTCCTGCGTGACTTGTGGAATATGACTGTGTGTAATCAATTCCGGAGGTGTAGACAAATAATGTATAGGAGCTTGGAATGCCTCTGATGAGATGTAACGTCTTTCATCATAGTTGTACTGTAGCCTGGGCTTGTACTAAACTATGTATGATGTGCATGACCGTTGGTATATATATGGCAGTTTTATATTACCATGACATACGGATGAACATCTCTGCATTCCGTGTTGTCCATTACATACTGCACTTCCTTGCTAAGTTTGTGCCATCATTGTCTAAACTGTTGTCTTGATTTCTCCTAGGATGGTCAACACCCGCAGCAACCCTGCTGCCTCGGAGCAGGGGGAAACCAGTGCAGCTAGGGGTGAAAATCTGCCTCACCCGCCTTCTCTGGCCGAAGTGATGCTGGAGGCAGAAAGAAATAAGCGTGAGACTAACCGCCTGCTGGAGCGGATTGAGCAGAACACTGCACGCCACCCGCGAAATGACCTGGTGTCAATCAATGACTTTATCAAGCTGTACCCACCAAAGTTTAACCATTCCGTCGAGCCCCTCAACGTGGATGACTGGCTTCGCAGCATCACTCACAAGCTACGTTCTGCCAACGTAGCCGAAGCCGACAAGGTTACCTATGCTGCCTATCACCTCGAAGGCCCTGCTAGCCTTTGGTGGGAAAACTTCGAAGCTATGCGCCCAGTCGGCCAAGTTACTACTTGGGCTGAGTTCAGTGAGGCTTTCCGCGAGCATCACATTCCGGAAGGTCTCATGGATCGCAAGAGGGAGGAGTTCTGCAACTTCACCCTAGGAAGACTGACTGTGGATGCTTATAGTCATGAATTTGGAAATCTAGCACGCTATGCCCCTGAAGAGGTATCTACTGACGCTAAGAAGCAGGCAAGGTTCCGCAAGGGACTTAGCCCTGAGCTTCGCCGAGATCTTCGTCTGCACGAGTGCACCTCCTTTCAGAAGTTGGTCAATAAAGCCATCAGTGCTGAGACAGGCCAGACTGATTATGACGCTTCACGCAAGCACTCCCGTGACTTTGGCTCTTCATCCGGCTCTGGAGCTCAGAAGCGACGGGTGTGGATCCCAAGCACGGCACTGCCACCCAGGTTCATCCTGAGGCCATCGTTTGAGGCGCCTCGTCCCAACCAGCAATTTGCACCGCCTAAGCCCTATGGTGGCCCCGCAGCTAATGCTGCTCCACGCCCCAATGTGGTGACATGCTTTAAGTGTGGAGAGCCGGGTCACTATAGCCGAGAGTGTCCCCAGAACAACAACCCCGTTCAAACTGGAAAGTCTATTGGCCGTGGTAAGCCCGCGGGAAAGACATTCTACGCCAAGCCGGTCACCACTGCCCGTGGCCATGTCAACTATGTTTCAGCCGAGGAGGCTCATGAGGATCCCAACGTCGTCCTTAGTACGCTCCTTGTTAACTGCCATCCGGCATCTGTTCTTTTCGATACTGGAGCATCTCATTCATTCATATCCGAGAGCTATGCTCGATTGCATAACACGACATTCTGTGACATGCCCACTTCCATGGTAATTCAAACTCCGGGTTCCAAATGGCAAACTTCTAGAGTAAGTCATAGGAACAAAATTCTTGTCGATAGACTTGTCTTCCTTGCATCCTTGATAGCTCTCAAGTCCTCGGACATAAACATCATCTTGGGTATGGACTGGATGTCAGCTCATTATGCTAAGATTGATTGTGCCACTAGAACCGTTCAACTTACTCACCCATCGGGCAAGACAGTCAATGTCTTAACTCGAGTGGCCAAGCGCCAGCTTTACTCCCTAAATGCCAACCCCCTTCCAGACCTTGAGGATGTTCCGATAGTTCGAGACTTTCCGGATGTCTTTCCAGAAGAACTGCCAGGTGTTCCACCTGACAGGGATGTTGAGTTTGTGATAGACCTTGTTCCAGGAACCGTTCCAATTTCTAGAAGACCCTACAAGATGGCACCCTTAGAACTAGCCGAGCTTAAGAACCAACTCGATGAGTCCTTGAAAAAGGGTTTCATCCGTCCTAGTTCCTCTCCTTGGGCTTGCCCCGTCCTCTTCGTTAAGAAGAAGGATGGAACGGATCGAATGGTTGTGGATTACCGCCCTGTCAACCTGGTCACCATCAAGAACAAATACCCGCTTCCCTGGATTAACGATCTGTATGATCAGCTCGCTGGATCCTCAGTCTTTTCCAAGATGGATTTGAGGTTGGGCTACCATCAAATCAAAATCAGAAACGGGGACATTCCCAAAACGGCCTTTGTTACTCGTTATGGCCAATACGAGTACACCGTGATGTCCTTCGGTTTAACCAATGCCCCAGCCACCTTCTCCCGGTTAATGAACTCGGTTTTCATGGAGTACTTGGACAAATTTGTCGTAGTATACCTCGATGACATACTCATCTACTCCAAGAATGAAGAGGAACATGCCGAACATCTAAGGCTGGTATTGATGAAACTTTGAGAGCATCGTCTTTACGCCAAATTCTCCAAGTGTGAATTTTGGTTGCCAGAAGTGACCTATCTAGGCCATGTAATCTCTGGTAAGGGTATTGCTGTCAATCCCGAGCGAGTTCAAGTCGTCCTTGATTGGACTCCACCTGAGACGGTTAAGCAAGTTTGGAGCTTCCTTGGCTTAGCGAGCTATTGCCGCCGCTTCGTCGAGAATTTCTCCAAGGTTGCTAAACCTCTAACTAAACTCCTCAAGAAAGATAAAAATTTCGAGTGGACTCCACAGTGCGAGTTCAGTTTTCAGGAACTGAAAAGACGCCTGGCATCTACTCCCGTACTGGTACCACCAGATTTCTCCAAGGACTTCATTATCTATTGCGATGCCTCGCGACAAGGACTAGGTTGCATACTCATGCAAGATCATCAGGTAATTGCCTATGCTTCACGGCAATTACACCCACATGAGGAAAACTATCCCACACATGATCTAGAGCTTGCAGCTGTAGTCCATGCACTTAAAACTTGGCGACATTACCTTCTCGGTAATCGTTGCGAGATCTTCACCGATCACCAAAGTTTGAAATATATCTTCACCCAACCAGATTTGAATCTCAGGCAAAGACGTTGGGTTGAGTTGATCTCGGATTACGACCTAGGAATAACTTACACCTCGGGCAAAGCCAATGTCATGGCTGATGCACTAAGCCATAAATCCTATTGTAACAACCTAATGTTACAACAGAGTCAACCATTTATCCATGAGGAATTTCGTAAGCTCAATCTTCACATTGTTCCTCGAGGATTCCTATCCACCCTGGTGGCGAAACCTACCCTTACGGATCAGATCATCAAGGCACAGAAGGTAGATCCGGGAATCTCCCGTATTAAGAGAAACATTAAGAAAGGAGTCACGAATTGTTTCTCCATTGATGATCAAGGTGTCGTATCCTTTGGGAATCGCCTAGTGGTTCCAAAGGCACGAAACCTGAGGCGGCTGATCCTTAAGGAAGCTCATGAATCCCCTCTCGCCATTCATCCCGGTAGTACTAAAATGTATCAAGACCTACGCCAGAGGTTTTGGTGGACTAGGATGAAGAGAGAAATCGCTTAATACATTACTAATTGCGACGTTTGTCGTCGTGCTAAAGCAGAGCATCAACGGCCTGCTGGCACCCTTCAACCTTTGGCCATTCCCGAGTGGAAATGGGATAAAATCAGTATGGATTTCATCACTGGGTTTCCCAGGACCAAGAGAGGGAATAATGCCATCTTCGTCGTGATCGACCGTCTTTCCAAAGTAGCCCATTTCCTACCTGTTCGTGAGAGTATCACCGCTAGCCAGCTAGCTGATTTATACATCTCCCGAATAGTGTCTCTTCATGGTGTTCCATTGGAAATTAACTCAGACCGTGGAAGTCTCTTCACCTCTCGATTTTGGGAAAGTTTCCAAAATGCTATGGGAACTCGTCTCTCCTTTAGCACCGCCTTCCATCCTCAATCAAGTGGTCAAGTAGAATGAGTCAATCAAATTCTGGAAGATATGCTCCGAGCTTCTGTCATCTCGTTCGGAATGAGTTGGGAGAAATACCTTCCATTCGCGGAGTTTTCTTATAACAATAGTTATCAAGCCAGCTTAGGCAAGGCTCCTTTCGAAGTTCTCTATGGACGAAAATGTCGAACGCCTCTTAACTGGTCAGAAACCGGGGAAAGACAACTCTTTGGCTCGGATATGATTCAGGAAGCAGAAGAGCAGGTTCGCGTTATTCGTGAGAAATTGAAAATAGCCCAATCTCGTCAAAAGAGTCAATATGATCGTAAACATAAGCTTATGACTTATGAAGTCGACGAGAAGGCTTACCTTCGGGTTACTCCGTTAAAGGGAACCCATCGTTTCGGTATCAAAGGCAAATTGGCTCCTAGTTACATTGGACCCTTTCGCATTCTTGCCAAACGAGGAGAAGTTGCCTACCTATTGGAACTACCTCCGCATCTTTCCAGAGTTCATGATGTCTTCCACGTTTCACAACTCAAGCATTGCTTCGCGGATCCTATCTGTGGAGTGGACCACGAAACGCTTGATCTACAAGATAACCTCTCCTATCGGGAATATCCCGTTCATATCCTTGATCAAGCCGAGCGTACCACTCGACGTCATAATATCAAGTTTCTCAAGGTTCAATGGTCACACCATTCCGAGAAAGAAGCCACTTGGGAAAGGGAGGATCGTCTTCGACTCGAGTACCCCACCTTCTTTCCAGAGGATCCTAAACCTCGGGATGAGATTCTTTTGAGTGGGGGGGAGTTGTCACACCCTAGCTAGTTCAAGCATTAGAGTGTGCATCATGTTTATTTTCCTCTTAAATCTGAAATGGGGATGACAGAACCCCCAACACCCCCCTGGAAACAACTAGGGTTTACTAAAATTATTTTCAATGAACCTGAAATGCCCTTCTAAAAAGTTCACCCTCTTTGTCTTGGGTTAAAACCTCTGGCAAAATTGGTGCACATTTTTCTAGGTCAACAGAAGGTCATTGAATTAAACCATAAGTATTTGAATTTGGGCATTTAAATGCTATAAAATAATTTAAATGCCCAAATAATTCTGGAAATAAATGTTTGCTGTTGGAAATAATCTAAACAGAGGCCACAATTATTTTCAGGATTTTTGGAAATGTTTTAGTATTTTAATTAAAGCCCAACAGTTGCAGTTAAGTAGAAAAACAGAAACAATTAGAAAATAAAGAGAGAGAGGGAAGCTACCTGGGCCTTACCTGTGCTGGCCCAGCCCACCTGGCTCGGCCCAGCCGACTGGCTGCCAGTCGTCGTCCTCCTCGCGCCAGAAGGACGCGGAGCGCGTGGCCGGCGCCCGCGGCCACACGCCGGCCACCTCCTGCTTCCGCCGACGCCTTGGAGACGTCCAGGGATGCCACGCGACCCCCACGTCCCCCTCTCATCCTCTCGCACTCTCCCCCTCGTCTCCCTCACTCTCCCCCGCGATGGCCGAGCGCGTACCTCGCTGCCGATTGCCGTAGTTGCCACCAGAGCCACCCCCTCGGCCCTCCGACGAGCCTAATAGCTCCGCCTCGTCGCCCTGCACCTCCCCGCCGACCCACGCGACCCCAACCGCCGCCGAACGCCGTCTTCGCCCTCGTCTTCAACCTCGGTACCCGCCGGACGCCGTTCATCGATTAGCCTCGCTCCGGTCGCCCCCGAGCCCACTGAGCTGCTCATCGACCTCCATGTGAGCTCCTCTTCCTTTTCCCCTAGCTCTCGTGCTCGTTTGGCCCCTGTAGCCACCACCTCCACCGCACCCGAGAGCTCCCCGCCGCCGGCCATGGCGCCGTCGTGGCCAGAGCCACAGTGGCTCGAAGCCAAGCCCACCGTTGAGCTCAGCGCAGCACCAGGAACCCGTAGCCACCACCAGCTCCTTCTCCCGTGCACCGTAGCCTCGAAACCAACCCCGCCCGAACTCCGGCCGTCGCACCGAGCTCGATTCTGGCGAGCTCGCTCCACCCCAGCTCCTCCCACTTGCCCCACTAGATGCGCGCGAGCCCCAGCTACGCATAGCACGTCTCCGCCGTCGATTTGGTCACCAGGGGACCAAATCCGAAGCCCTCCGCCATCTCGGCCTCGCCGGCGCCTCAACGCCGGCGGGATTAGCCCCGCCAACCAGGGGTTTGACCCCAGTTTGACTCCCCTGAGTCAATGACAAGTGGGCCCCTCTGTTAACTGAATCAGATTAGTTTTAACTAAAAATAATTAGCTTAATTAACTACTGACATGCGGGACCCACCAGTCAGGTTTGACCTGGACGTCCCCGTTGACCACTTACGTCACCCTGACGCAATGCTGACACAGTAATGCATTTTCTGGATTTATTTTTATACAGGAAATTCTAGAAAATAGTCCAAACTTCTAAAAATCATAGAAAATCAACCAAAGCTCCAAATGCAAAGATTTATATATGAAAAATGATCAGAAAAATTCAATCTATCCATCTGTAATGGTTTCATGCATGACAAAACAAGTTTACCTTGCTGTTTAAGAAGAATAAGGAAATGCACTATTAAGGCCGTGTTTAATGAGCTAATATTTGAATCTTTGATTAAAATGAGTTCATTCCTTTCTATTATAACTTGCATTAGGCCAAGACACATTCATATTGCCATGTCATAGCATGCATCATATTGTTGCATATCGTCATGTGTTGATTATGTTCCGATGTGTTCTTCGTGGTATGTTCTGCCTCCGAGGATATTCATGAGTATCCAACTGAAGGGTAGTATCCCACTACCACTCCATCAGGCAAGCAACCCATTGATCATTTCGATACAAACCCATGTTCTCGCTTCTGCTCTTGTTTACTGCATTAAGACAACGCGATTCAAACTGCTATGTGTTACGGTAGTTGAAACCTTATCCTCTGCATGACCTGTCATTGCCACAGTAACTAGATGAAACCCACTAGCATGTGTAGGAGTTGATTGAGCCATGTATGTGATTCCTACCTTGCTATGCCTGCTATGCTTAGAGTTGTGTCGGATCTGGTTCATCTGGGTGATGGGCTAGAGTGAAATGCTTGTTTCGGTAATATGAGGGATGTGTTGAACATGTTTTGTTAAAGGTATTGATGAGAGGCCATGTAGGAGTACATGGTGGGTTGTTTCATTGAGGCCGTCCATAAGAACTGAGATCTGTATGTGTGATTTAAGATGCAGTTACTACCGTACATTGGGCCCGAAACCAATGGACCCTCTCGGCTTCTTAGTCACCCTAGTACTCTGTCCAGGAGTTGCAAATAGTTTCTGGTGCTTGTAGGTTATGTGTTGGCGGCCGTGCGTAGCGCTGACCCTAGGGGTGGGCTATGTTGCGGTAGGTACACCGTGGCACGGTGTACCGAGTCACCCGTTTGGTGTCTCGGGAACCCTGTTCACATCGTTTGGGGCCGTATGTGGAAACCTCGGCCGGACTCCCTGCGGATGGAACCTGGATAGGCGATAAACCTAGACTAGAGACATAAGTGTTTAGGTAGGCCGTGGCCGACACCCTCGCTGGGCTTCCGCTTGAAGGTTGCCGAGTACATGTCGTGTAAACGGCGGTAAGTGGTCAAAGCGTGTATGAAGAAGTACACCCCTGCAGGGTATAAAACTATTCTAATAGCCGCATCCGCGGTAAAGGACTACTTGGTTGCCTATACAGTTCATAGACAAGTTAATGGATACTACTAAAAGACTCAAGATAAGTGTGAGTACCGAGGATGGCCCTCTCGTAGGATGACGAGGGAGGATCCCCGGTGGAGTATTGTGTTGGTGAGTAGTGGACTCGTGTGCGAAAACTATTTTACTGGTGGAGTTCCGTAGGATAGCTTAGCCAAGAGTCAAAGCTGGCTTGCTGCATTAATCCCACCACCTTCTTGAGAATAAGCATGTATAGTAGGTTCTGATGTAAGACTTGCTGAGTACCTTTGTGCTCATGTTTGCTTAATTACTGTTTTCAAACGTCAACACCGCCCCTTCCGATGGGTTCTACGTAGACCTTGACGTCGACGAGTGACTAGCCACCCAGGTGGTGATCCTAGCCATGGAGGGCCCTATGTAGATAGACAGGCTTCGAGAAGCCTTCTTTCTTTCTAGAGTCTGTACTCAGACTAGTTGCTTCCGCATGTGCTTGTATGTTTGTACGACTTGAGTGTCGGGTCATGTGACCCCTATCTGTATGAACATGTTATGTATGGCTCCCTGGAGCCTTTAAATAAAGTACTTGAGTTGTAGAGTTTTGTTGTGATGCCATGTTGTATGTACTCATATCGGGCATATTGTGTGTATGATTGAAATGCTTGGTATGAGTGGGATCCGACAATCTAGTTGTTTATCCTTGGCAGCCTTTCTTATGGGGAAATGTAGTCTAGTGTTCCTCGAACCATAGTAGTCCGCTACAGCCTGGTTCACCGGAGTCCTGCTAGCCTAGCACTACTGTTCAGGACACTTGACTGGCCGGCATGTGTTTCACTTCGTTCCTATGTCTGTCCCTTCGGGGAAATGTCACGCTGTGACTTCTGGAGTCCTGCCTAGCCTGCTACAGCCCGGGTTCCCCGGAGTTCTGTTAGCCCAGTGCTACAGCCCGGAATCAATCGCTGATGACCGACATGCTCAATGTGATTCATGTATGCCTATCCCCATAGGTCTGTGCCGCTTTGGGTTCATGACTAGCCATGTCGGCCCGGGTTCTCTGTCATATGGATGCTAGCGACACTATCATATACGTGAGCCAAAAGGCGCAAACGATCCCGGGCCATGGTAAGGCGACACCCGTGGGATACCGTGCGTGAGGCCGCAAAGTAATATGAGGTGTTACCGGCTAGATTGATGTGACTTGGAATCGGGGTCCTGACAGACGACGATGTTTCTCCGTTCCGACCTAGCCATGTAGACGAGCCCTCGTCGTACGTATGCATGAGTAGGCGTTCGAGACCCCGCCCGTATGTACACATATGTGGTCGTATTTTCTTTCTTGCACCCTGGCCGCTGTACGTACGTGTACATGCTACGTGCGCGCCTCTACTACGACATGTGCGCGCCTCTACATCCACCAGTATATATGTACGTACACGTTCGCGGCCAGAATGACAACGCTACATACGCTTCGACCAGGTGGGTCCCGACTGTTACGCACTTCCTTGCATGCGAAGATGTAGCTGGTGGGTCCCAGCAGTCAGGGGGCGAATCATTTTTTTTTCCCGGACGCACTTCCTTGTGTGCGAAGATGTAGCTGGTGGGTCCGAGCAGTCAAGGGGACGAATCGTTTTTTTGCCCGGACGCACTTCCTTGCGTGCGAAGATGTAGCTGGTGGGTCCCAGCAGTCAGGGGAAACATTTTTTTCGTGAAATACAGTGGCCCGTCCGGTGGGTCCCAGCTGTCAGGTGGAGGAATCATTATTTTCCGCGTAATAAGGAGGCACTTCCTTGCTGCGGCCGTGGACCCAGTTGTCAGCCTCTCCACGTACAATCCACGTCCGATGGAAGTCGTTCCTTGACCACATTGACCACGCTGCGCCGAGAGCACCAGGGCGGTGGACGACGGCGAGGCCTAGGAAGGGGACGACGCGGAGCCGGGGATGACGCGGCAGTGGAAGTCCGCACGGAGAGGAGTACGAGGGTTCACTGGTTCGGCTGCGGTGTGAGGCTGCCGTCGTCGCAGGGCCTGGCCAGCGGTGGCAATAGTAGGGGCGGTGAGGCCTCCGCGGCAGCACATCCGGCCACGGGAGGCGGGAGCATGTGGCACGACCGGCGATGGTTTGGGCGGTTGGAGCAAGAAGACCAGAGGTAGAACAAGCACTACGGCCGTTGGATGGACATCGTATGGTCACTAGAGCTAGAATCGTTTATATTGACTAAGTTGACAAAGCCCTCCATCCCCGTCAACTTAGTAGGCCCGCAAGTCAGCCTCCCACCAAGGTGGGTCCCAGCTAGCAGGGGGTATTCTTTTTTTGTGTGAAATAAGGGGGCACTTCCGGTGGGTCCGAGCTGACAACAGGGGGAACATTTTTTTTGCGAAATACGGTGGCCCGTCGGGTGGGTCCCAGCAGTCAGGGGCAAACGTTATTTCGCGAAATACTGGTGGGCGTCCGGTGGGTTCCTGCTGTTAGGTTGAGGAATAATTATTTTCCGCGTAATAAGGAGGCACTTCCTTACGGCTGCCGTGGACCCAGCTGTCAGCCTCTCCACATACAATATTCTTCCGATGGAATTCGGTCGTTGACCACATTGACCTTGCCGCGCTGAGAGCACCACGGCGGTGGACGATGGCGAGGCCTAGGAAGGGGACGACGCGGAGCCGGGGAAGACACGGCAGTGGATGCCCACACGGAGAGGAGTACGAGGGTTCACTGGTTCGGCTGCGCTGCCGTCGCCGCAGAATAACAGGGGGTATGGGTGAGTGGAGTGGAGGGATGGCCTGGCCAGCGGTGGGAGTAGTATGGGGGCGGTGAGGCCTCCGTGGCAGCACAGCCGGCCACGGGAGGCAGGAGCAGGCGGCACGACTGGCGCTGCTTTGGTCGGTTGGAGCAAGAAGACCAGAGGTTGAAGAAGCACTACAGCCGTTGAATGGACATCGTATGGTCAGTTGAGCTAGAATCGTGCATATTTACTAAGTTGACAAAGCCCTTCGTCCCCGTCAACTTAGTAGGCCCACTATACTGGGTCCCAGCTAGCAGGGGGAGTATTCATTTTTTTTGTGCGTAATAAGGAGGCACTTCCTTGCGTGCGAAGATATAGCTGGTGGGTCCGAGCTGTCAGCGGCGGTAACGTTTTTTCACGAAATACAGAGGCCCTTTCGGTGGGTCCCAGATGTCAGGTGGAGGAATCATTATTTTGCGCGTAATAAGGAGGCATTTCCTTGCATGCGGCCATGGACCCAGCTGTCAGCCTCTCCACGTACAGTCCACTTCAGATGCATGTCGGTCGTTGACCACGTTAACCACGCCACGCCGAGAGCACTAGGGTGGTGGACGACGGCGAGGCCTAGGAAGGGAACGACACGGAGGCAGGGAAGACTCGGTAGTTGTTTTTGTTTCCCACGCGGAGGGGAGTACGACTGTACGAGGGTTTACTAGTTCGTCTGCCATCGCCGGAGAATAACAGTAGGTGTGGGTGAGTAGAGGGATGGCTAGGCCAGCAATGGGAGTACGGTGGGGCGGTGAGGCCTGCGCGGCAGCACAGCCGGCCGCAGGGAGGAGGGAGCAGGCAGTCCCGCCGGCGCTTGTTTGAGCGGCTGGAGTAGGAAGAGCAGAGATTGAATAAGCATGACGGCCGTTGGATCGACATCCAACAGTATACAGGCCATCTGTGGAAAGCTTCAAATATGTGGAAAATAGCATACAGCCCATCTGCCATTATTTCAAATAATTTACAGCCCATTTGCTAATTCTTACGGGTTTTTTGGAGCCCATATTCTTTTTGTTAGCATTACAGCCCATATTGTGGCCACGGTTAAAAAATTATACAAAATTTTGCATATGTCGGTGCGGTCTGAACTATTTTTAATCCCAAAATTTCGAGTCACATTCAGACTGATTTTAAAAATAAATGTATATCAATATAAAATCCAATAAATTGTCCACGCATAAAAATCAATGCAATTTAAAATCTCGAAATGAAAAAAAGATATTTGAAACTAATTGCCGGTTTGATGTGTTTTAAAAATGTACAGCCCATTTCTCATTACTGATAGGCCATTTTATCGGCCAGCCGAATGAAGCTCTCCTCGTCTTGTAAGATTTGCAGTCCAACGGGCCTGATAAAGCGACTTACTTGACAAATCAAAAAAAACTGGGCTAGCCATTTTGAGAAAGAAAAAAAAACTACTGGGCCGGTCTGTGGTAAACATAAAAGAAAAGGCTGTCTAGACAGGCCAGAGTTTCCCGCATAGCCCAGTTGACACCGTGCTTCCGTCTCAAAAACAAATTAGATAAATGCCACTCTAATTATGGTGATTCATAAAAATGCCACTGCAATTTCCAAACTTTGAAAAATCCCACTATAATTTTTGCAAACTTTGAAAAACGCCACTACCGTTTGCAAACTTTGAAAAACGCCACTCTAGACTTCGAAAAATGCCACTAGAAATGGCATGAAGTGGCATTTTTCAAAGCTTGGAAATTGCAGTGGCATTTCTCAGATACACCAGATTTGGAGTGGCATTTATCAAATTAACCCAAAAAAATAACTGGGCGAGCTGCTGGGTCCCTGGTGTCAGCCACTCGCTGTGCAATTCTCTCGTTTATTGACTATGTTGACAATGGCATGGGACCCAGATGTCAGAAATCCACTAGGAGGAGCCATTTTTTTATTGTCTTGAAATAAGGAGGCACTTGCTTGCATACTGCCATGACCTTGGCGGGTCCCTTCTGTCATCCTCTCCACGTACAATCATCTCCTGATTGTGTACGCGTCAACTTGCTAGGCCCACAAGTCAGCCTCTAAACCCGTGGAGGACAAATACAACCCATTTAAAAAATTAACAGCCCATTCCATACGTTCAAACGGAAAGTTCAACATTCGGAGCAAAGTAACAGGTCTGATCCACATATAGAGTACTGAACTTCCACGTTGACAACCATCATAGCCAAGTTATCTATCTACTCTCACTAATACTCTAGTAGCGTACCAGTACTAACTTACTCTTAGCTAACTAGACGATGTCGGCCGCCATTTGTGGTACACGCTAAACGCCGGCACCGGTGTCGTGCGCCTCGCCTCGGACTTGCAAGAGGTGCGATAGGGCGCGTTGCTCGCGCGCGTTGGCCCTTTCCATGCCGGCATGGTCCACCGAAGCTTCGGCTTCCAAGCGGGAAACCCACTTGACGTGCTGGTAGTAAAAATCGGCTTCGCGAACGCGTGCGTGCCCGACAGGCTCCAGGGCTATTTGCCGGGCGCCGGCCTCCACGTATTCAGCCCAGTTGCGGGCGCTCTGCTCGCGACACAGAGCGTCGGTGCGCTGCTGCTCCATGTCCCGCTGGCGGCGCAGGCGATACGATGCTCCTCCGCCAGGCGGTCGCGCTCCAACAACTCCTGCTCCTCCGCCATGTGGTCGCACTCCAACACCTCCTCGATCTCTGCATTGCCATCTAAAGACAGATAGAATGCCTCCTCCCTCTGATATGTCTCCAACGTATCTATAATTTTTGATTGCTCCATGCTATATTATCTACTATTTTGGACTATATTGGGCTTTATTTTCCACTTTTATATTATTTTTGGGACTAACCTATTAACCGGAGGCCCAGCCCAGAATTGTTGTTTTTTGCTTGTTTTAGGGTTTCGAAGAAAAGGAATATCAAACAGAGTCCAAACGGAATGAAACCTTCAGAAACGTGATTTTCTCATCAGATAAGATCCAGGAGACTTGGACCCTCCGTCAAGAAAGCCACGAGGCGGTCACGAGGGTGGAGGGCACCCCCCTAGGGCGCGCCCCCTACCTCGTGGGCCCCTCGAAGCTCCACCGACGTACTTCTTCCTCCTATATATATCCACGTACCCCCAAACGATCGGGGACGGAGCCAAAAACCTAATTCCGTCGCCGCAACTTTCTGTATCCACGAGATCCCATCTTGGGGCCTGTTCCGGAGCTCCGCCGGAAGGGGCATCGATCACAGAGGGCTTCTACATCATCATCCAAGCCCCTCCGATGAAGTGTGAGTAGTTTACTTCAGACCTACGGGTCCATAGTTAGTAGCTAGATGGCTTCTTCTCTCTTTTTGGATCTCAATACAATGTTCTCCCCCTCTCTCGTGGAGATCTATTCGATGTAATCTTCTTTTTGCGGTGTGTTTGTTGAGATCGATGAATTGTGGGTTTATGATCAAGTCTATCTATGAATAATATTTGAATCTTCTCTGAATTCTTTTATGTATGATTGGTTATATTTGCAAGTCTCTTCGAATTATCAGTTTGGTTTGGCCTACTAGATTGGTTTTTCTTGCCATGGGAGAAGTGCTTAGTTTTGGGTTCGATCTTGCGGTGTCCTTTCCCAGTGACAGAAGGGGCAGCAAGGCACGTATTGTACCGTTGCCATCGAGGATAACAAGATGGGGTTTTTATCATATTGCATGAAACTATCCCTCTACATCATGTCATCTTGCTTAAGGCGTTACTCTGTTTTTAACTTAATACTCTAGATGCATGCTGGATAGAGGTCGATGAGTGGAGTAATAGTAGTAGATGCAGAATCGTTTCGATCTACTTGTCACGGACGTGATGCCTATATACATGATCATACCTAGATATTCTCATAACTATGCTCAATTCTGTCAATTGCTCAACAGTAATTTGTTCACCCACCGTAGAATACTTATGCTCTTGAGAGAAGCCACTAGTGAAACCTATGGCCCCCGGGTCTCTTTCTCATCATATCAATCTCCATCACTTTATTATTGCTTTGCTTTTTTACTTTGCCTTTTACTTTTCACTTTGCATCTCTATACCAAATATACCAAAAATATTATTTATCATCTCTATCAGATCTCACTTTCTTAAGTGACCGTGAAGGGATTGACAACCCCTAAGCGCATTGGTTGCATTGAGCTATTGTTTTTGTGTAGGTACGAGGGACTCGCGCGTAGCCTCCTACTGGATTGATACCTTGGTTCTCAAAAATGGAGGGAAATACTTACGCTACTTTGCTGCATCATCCTCTCCTCTTCGGGGAAATCCAACGCAGTGCTCAAGAAGTAGCACCCTCCGTCTGCCTTCCGGTGAAAACCCGAACACTAGTTCCGGCGGTGACCGCCTCCGGTGTCGCCTACCACGGACGGGAGGAGGCATGGCAGACGTGGCGAGCGACGTCGGGCCGGTGGGGGCTTATGAGGATATGGCGAGTTGGGTCATGGTGGCACCGGAGAAGGCCGGGAAACAGTACTTATAGGCGGAAGGTAGCGCAATGGTCATCGGAATTCAATGCATAATGGCTTAGCGCGCCAGCTTGCCGTGGAAAACTAGAGAAACTAAAATTATGACTATGCCGTGCCGTCCCGTCTGGGTCGCACGCCGGCATGGCGGTCAAACGAGTGCACTCGAATCATCTCCCTCCTTGTCAATAATGATTCCACGGATTTAAAAAGCCTGCAACAATTAAAGTGTATCCTCTTTTCGCATCAGTTAGCTGCCTTAATTACGGCCGACTGCATGCAGGCACTCAGAATCGCTCGCATGTAGTACGCGAAGCAGCATGCAATGAGTCGCAGCCGAGGGCACGCATGCAGCCACTTAAATCGCTGGAATTAATTAGGCTTAAACTTCTGCATGCCGTTAATTATTGCCATGCCTTGGTCTTGTTGCTTTGCTCACGGGACTAATAAACCCGGACGGAGGGAGTACCTTGGTTGGTGAGAGGTTTGAATTAAGCCCTGTAAACCGGAAAGGAGGTACTAGTACGTGCGTGATCCGCTATTTATTCGTGTAGGATCGAGTAGGTCGTTTCTTGAATTGAGCCCTGCAAACCGGAAAGGAGGTAGTACGTGCGTGGTCCGCTATTTATCCGTGTAGGATCGATAGTGTAGCTTGTCAGTTTCTTCAGAGGTAGGCATTTTTATCCGTGTAGGATCAATAGTGTAGCTTGTCAGTTTCTTCAGAGGTAGGCATTTTTATTCAAAAAACTACCACTTCGCATCTTGCGTCGCAAATATAACTGCCAGGAGCGCATTTGTAGGCTAGCTAGTGATTGACCAGTAACTTGTAAACACTGAGCGAACAGAAATAAGTAACTGTTAATGCATCTCAATGATTCACAGATCATATACAAATATGTAGCTCCAAAAGCAAAGATCAGCCACTTCGGATCTTGCGTCGCAACTAAAACTAACTAGTACGATTCCCATACATAAGATCATCATGTTAATGCATCTCAATGATTCACAGATCATATACAAATATGTAGCTCCAAAAGCAAAGATCTAGAAAAAACATATGTTCTTCCTACTAACATGGATGCTTCTCTTGGCCAACATTCAATACAGACTGAAAGACAAATTTTTTTGTGAAGTCTACAATTCCTCTTGTAAACGTAAGTGGTTTCACCAACAGCTGGAATCATGAGAATGAACCACACATGATGGAGGAACATCCACTGCAATATGATTTGGTCTTCTCTCGATCACACCGCGAGACTATTTTCGGAATACAAACTTTAACTTAGGTAAAATGATGCCCATTGTATAATCAGACCAAAGCAATGAAGCACCTAGTGTTGGCCAATAAATAGTACAGTACTACTTTTCTGCAGTCCATGAAGTGACTATCCAATCTTTCTGTGTCTATTTTCAAATGGCACTGCATGCAGTGACTATACTATTCTCTTGTGAAGTTCAACCAAAATTGCAGACACTTTGTGTAACGCCCTCGACGCGCCTATATCTCCCACGTGTCGAAGCACGACTTAGAGGCATAACTGCATTGAACGCAATGTCGCAAGTGAGGTAATCTTCACACAACCCATGTAATACATAAGGGAAAGAGATACATAGTTGGCTTACAATCGCCACTTCACACAATTACATGAATAAAGCATTACATCAATCAGCTACAATCAAGGTCCGACTACGGAACCAAAATAAAAGAAGACTACCCCAAAAGCTACACAGATCCCTGATCGTCCCGACTGGGCTCCACTACTGATCAACTAGAATGAAACAACACAAAGGACAAGATCTTCATCGAGCTCCTCCTTGAGCTTGGTTGCGTCACCTGCTCGGTAACATCAGCACCTGCAAACTGGTTTTGGAAGTATCTGTGAGTCACGGGGACTCAGCAATCTCACACCCTCGCGATCAAGACTATTTAAGCTTAAGGGTAAGGTAAAGGTATGAGGTGGAGCTGCAGCAAGCGACTAGCATATATGGTGGCTAACCTACTCACAAAAGAGAGCGAGAAGAGAAGGCAAAAGCACGGTCGAACAACTATGATCAAGAAGTGATCCTAGAACAACCTACGTCAAGCATAACTCCAACATTGTGTTCACTTCCCGGACTCCGCCGAGAAGAGACCATCATGGTTACACACGCGGTTGATGTATTTTAATTAAGGCCAACTTCAGGTTTTCTACAACCGGACGTTATCAAATTCCCATCTGCCCATAACCGCGGGCACGGCTTTCGAAAGTTCAAATCCCTGCAGGGGTGTCCCAACTTAGCCCATCACAAGCTCTTACGGTCAACGAAGGATATTCCTTCTCCCAAGAAGACCCGATCAGGCTCGGAATCCCGATTACAAGACATTTCGACAATGGTAAAACAAGACCATCAAAGCCACCCGAATGTGCCAACAAATCCCGATAGGAGCTGCACATATCTCGTTCTCAGGGCACACCGGATTGTCCAAACTTCCGGTAGGCCAGCCCAGAGTTGCCCCTGGTGGCCACCGGCGGCTGACAAGTTGGACCAACACTCAGAGGAGCACTGGCCCGGGGGTTTAAATAAAGATGACCCTTGGGCAGGCCTACCCAAGGGAAAGAAAAGGCTAGGTGGCAAATGGTAAAACCAATGTTGGGCCTTGCTGGAGGAATTTTATTCAAGGCGAACTGTCAAGGGGTTCCCATTATAACCCAACCGCGTAAGGAACGCAAAATCCGGGAACATAACACCAATATGACGGAAACTAGGGCGACAAGAGTGGAACAAAACACCAGGCATAAGGCCGAGCCTTCCACCCTTTACCAAGTATATAGATGCGTTAATTAGATAAGAGATATTGTGATATCGCAACTAGTAAACATGTTCCAACAAGGAACAACATCTCCATGTTCCAACAAGGAACAAACTTCAATCTTCACCTGCAACTAACAATGCTATAAGAGGGGCTGAGCAAAGCGGTAATATAGCCAAACAACGGTTTGCTAGGACAAGGTGGGTTAGAGGCTTGGTTTAACAATATGGGAGGCATGATAATCAAGTGGTAGGTATCGCAGCATAGGCATAGCAAAAGAGCGAGCAACTAGCAAACAAAGATAGAAGTGATTTCGAGGGTATGGTCATCTTGCCTGAAATCCCGCAAGGAAGAAGGACGACTCCATGAAGAAGGAAAATGGACGTAGACGAATGGGTCCTCACAAACGCGACATTAACGGAACCAACCCGAAGAAGAAACACCGAAAAGAAGCACACAACATAGTAAACAACCAACACATGAACATGGTATGATATGCGGGATGCGGTATGTGATGCATATGCATGATTTGGAAAGGAATGATTGAACCTGGTCTCAAACTGGAAATCCAAGAGTGCCACTGGAAAGGTGAGGTGATTTCGGTTGAAATCGATATAAAGATCACCGGAATCGGATGCACGGTTTGGAAATGGCAAGCAAAACAAATATGGCACCGGTCTGCGATGATCAGCAAGTAGCCATCTAAATGCATCAAGATAAATATGCTACAACACTCAAACATAAAAACAAAATACATGGCAGGGATCCACTCATGAAGCTTGACAAAAGATTCAGAAAATACAATTGCAAGCATGTGAACATGGCAAAAACATAAACAGATTCAGACTTAGTGAAAAACTGGAGCATGCAAAACAGATTAACGAGTAGGCATGTTTACGAGCTCGATGCACTCACTACAGAGCACGGCATGACAAACTAAGCATAGACCCATCAAGAATACATGGCATAGGAGCTAGACATGGCAAGAACAACAACATAGCATGCACGGATCAATAGCAACATCCCCGGCAAAATCGCTAAACATGTCAACAATCTTCTAGGATTACTTTATAGCAAAAGTAGAGCTCGATTGACTCAAGCTAGGTTGCTCCATAATTGCAAACAAAGACATGGATGGATAAAGAACCACAATCTTAAGAAAACATCCTTACTGATCATCCTCAAAAGAGGCACGGATCACTAGGAAACAACATGAACATATGGCATAACAAAAAAAACAGGACAAGGACTTAGATAAATCTAAGTCCCTGAAATCAGCATTACCGATTACGCTACTTTGCAAGCTTGTGCTAGTCACCACAAATATCACAAAAATACATGGGAAGCACCCGGTAAAGATGGCATGGCATTCTACAAAACACATGTAGAGCTCAGGATCATAGCATGCACACATTAAACATGGCAAAAATGAAAAAATGCCATTTGCTGAAACAGATCTGACAAATTCATCACATAGCCCTCTTCCAACAGCATTTCGGGCATCAAGATGAGCTCAAATGAAAATGATGCAATGAGATGAAATGATGTGCTCGTCGAGACGAACATTTTGATATGCTACATGCGCAAAGCGGAGCTACAGATGCAAAGTTATGATGCGTTGAAAATTGCAAAAAGATTAGGGTTAGAGGAGAAAAAGTCAACCCCTCGAGATATTTCCAGATCCAGATCGGGTCGAACACTGTAGCAGGCGGCGCTCAAAACGGGGATCCTCCTCGGGCTTGCCGGAGATGGCGGCTGGTGCGGGGAGGAGAAGCCGGTCAGCGGCCTGGCACGGTCACCGGCGAGGCAGGCCGCGGTGGTTGGCAGCGCCGGCGCGGTGGCAGAGCCGGGGCGGCTCGGGCGGCGACCACCGGGCGGTGGAGGTAGAGGCGGTGCAGAGGGAGGATGGCGCAGCGAGCTGGAGACAGCGGCGACGATCGCCGGCGTGAGGAGGCGCGGCGGCCGGCGCAAGTGCGGTGAAGGGCGGCGGGCGGCTCGGAGCGAGGAGGCGCGCGGGGCTCGCCCCGGTCGTGAGCCAGGCGGGGGGGAGGCGAGGGCCTCGGGCGGCAGCAGCGCACCAGGCCAGGGGGCGGATCTGGGCCTCCCGGGCACGCGCGGGAGAGGCGGCGAGGCAGGGCCAGGTGGCAGCGCCTGGGTGGAGGAGGGAGGCGGCGGGGCTGACGTGTCGCGCTGCCATTGGATGGAGCAACGTGGCGGCTGGACATGTCCATCGGCGGGGAAATTGTCCGGCGGCGCGAGGTGGACGAAGGTTAGGGTTTATCTGCGCGAGAATTTCGGAGGAAGACACATATTTATAGGTAGAGGGAGCTAAGAGAGTCCAAATGAGGTGCGGTTTTCGGCCACGCGATCGTGATCGAACGACCGAGATGATGGAGGGGGTTTTGGTGGGTTTTGGGCCAAATTGGAAGGGTGTTGGGCTGCAACACACACGAGGCCTTTTCGGTCCCTCGATTAACTGTTGGAGTATCAAATGAAGTCCAAATGGCACGAAACTTGACAGACGGTCTACCGGTAGTAAACCAAGGCCGCATGACAAGTCTCGGTCCAATCCGAAAATGTTTAACACCCGCACACGAAAAGAGGTAGAAAGGGCACCGGATGACATAGGAGCGCCGGATTGCAAAACGGACAATGGGAAAAATGCTCGGATGCATGAGACGAACATGTATGCAAATGAAATGCACATGATGACATGATATGCAATGCATGACACGCAAGCAAAGATAACATAACAACAGCGAATAACTGGAGGACACCTGGCACATTGGTCTCGGGGCATTACAACACTCCACCACTACGAGAGGATCTCGTCCCGAGATCTAGAATGGCACCGGAGGGACAATGGAAGAGAAAGAGGAGAGGTAAAACTGAGTTGCTTCCTTGACAAACGAGTGAAACCAAAGAACCTTGAAAAGGTTAAGCCAACTCGAGAAAAGAATACAACGGAGATAAATTAAGTTGAAAACACTCCGTTAGAAAAGATGAACAAGGAAGAACAACTTCGGGCAGAACTCCGATTGGAAAGATATGCAAGGCTTGATAAGATGAAAAGAACTTGAGCAGAGGGCACAACTCTCCGGTTAAATGGATAAGCAAGAAAAGAACAAGGTCCTGACAAGAACAAGAAGAAAGGTTGAAGATAGCAACATCACAATGCCTCCGGAACAAAAGTAAGAATGGAATGGAGTGAACGAAGGGAAACACGATCTTGGGAGAGGACGCTTACAACAAATGCTAGAACGGAATTGTTGGGAAACCCACAACAAAATGAATAAGCTTGAAGTGGGCTTGTGGAAAACATCTCAAAACTGAGGTGAAATACTGCCACTCATGGGAAAAGAATTTGATTGATAAGAACAAGGAGATGAGAAACTTATTTCGCCGGGAGGATAAATGAAGAACTTGGGTCACTTATGAGCACCATAGATAGCAAATTCATCACATAGCCCTCTTCCAACAGCATTTCGGTCATCAAGATGAGCTCAAATGAAAATGATGCAATGAGATGAAATGATGTACTCTTCGAGACGAACATTTTGATATGCTACATGTGCAAAATGGAGCTACGGATGGAAACTTCCGGTAGGCCAGCCCAGAGTTGCCCCTGGTGGCCACCGGCGGCTGACAAGTTGGACCAACACTCGGAGGAGCACTGGCCTGGTGGTTTAAATAAAGATGACCCCGGGGGCAGGCCTACCCAAGGGAAAGAAAAGGCTGGGTGGCAAATGGTAAAACCAATGTTGGGCCTTACTGGAGGAGTTTTATTCAAGGCGAACTGTCAACGGGTTCCCATTATAACCCAACCGCGTAAGGAAAGCAAAATCCGGGAACATAACACCGATATGACGGAAACTAGGGCGGCAAGAGTGGAACAAAACACCAGGCATAATGCCGAGCCTTCCACCATTTACCAAGTATATGGATGCATTAATTAGATAAGAGATATTGTGATATCCCAACAAGTAAACATGTTCCAACAAGGAACAACATCTCCATGTTCCAACAAGGAACAAACTTCAATCTTCACTTGCAACTAACAACGCTATAAGAGGGGCTGAGCAAAGTGGTAACATAGCCAAACAACAGTTTGCTAGGACAAGGTGGGTTAAAGGTTTGGTTTAACAATATGGGAGGCATGATAAGCAAGTGGTAGGTATCACAGCATAGACATAGCAAAAGAGCGAGCAACTAGCAAGCAAATATAGAAGTGATTTCGAGGGTATGGTCATCTTGCCTGAAATCCCGCAAGGACGAAGAACGAGTCCATGAGGAAGACAAACGGACGTAGACGAATGGGTCCTCACAAACGCGACGTTAAAAGAACCAGCCCGAAGAAGCAACACCAGAAAGAAGCACACAACATATTAAACAACCAACACATGAACATGGTATGATATGCGGGATGCGGTATGTGATGCATATGCATGATTTGGAAAGCAATGATTGAACCTGGCCTCACGGAAATCCAAGAGTGCCACTGAAAAAGTGAGGTGATTTCGGTTGAAATCGATATAAAGATCACCGGAATCCGATGCACGGTTTGGAAATGGCAAGCAAAACAAATATGGCACCGGTCTACTATAATCAGCAAGTAGCCATCTAAATGCATCAAGATAAATATGCTACAGCACTCAAACATAACAACAAAATACATGGCAGGGATCCACTCATGAAGCTTGACAAAAGATTAACACTGAGCTACGGCTAATTCATCCATTAACAGGCTCAAACAAGCATGGGAAAAGTGCAAATGACAACAGGTCTCAGACTTAGTGAAATTAACACAAGTCTGGAATTTATCATCAGGAAGCACACTTTAAAGCATGAAAAGTACATGCTACAGGAACTTAACAAGGCAAATCAAGGCATGGCATGAAGCTACTCAAAGCACTTAACAAAAGTCCCTTAGTGACCTTGAGCCAAAAGGGATCAGAAAATACAATTGCAAGCATGTGAACATGGCAAAAACATAAACAGATTCAGACTTAGTGAAAAACTGGAGCATGCAAAACAGATTAACGAGTAGGCATGTTTACGAGCTCGATGCACTCACTACAGAGCATGGAATGACAAACTAAGCATACACCGATCAAGAAGACATGGCATAGGAGATAGACATGGCAAGAACAACAACATAGCATGCACGGATCAATAGCAACATCCCCGGCAAAATCGCTAAACATGTCAACAATCTGCCAGGATTACTTTATAGCAAAAGTAGAGCTCAATTTACTCAAGCTAGGGTGCTCCATAATTGCAAACAAAACAAGGATGGATAGAGCACTACAATCTTACCAAAACATCCTTACTGATCATCCTCAAAAGAGGCACGGATCACTAGGAAACAACATGAACATATGGCATAACAACAAAAACAGGACAAGGACTTAGATAAATTCTAAGTCCCTGAAATCAGCATTACCGATCACGCTAGTTTGCAAGCTTGTGCTAGTCACCACAAATATCACAAAAATACATGGCAAGCACCCCTGTAAAGATGGCATGGCATTCTACAAAATACACGTAGAGCTCAGGATCATAGCATGCACACATTAAACATGGCAAAAATGACAAAATGCCATTTGCTGAAACAGATCTAACAAATTCATCACATAGCCCTCTTCCAACAGCATTTCGGGCATCAAGATGAGCTCAAATGAAAATGATGCAATGAGATGAAATTATGTACTCGTCGAGACGAACATTTTGATATGCTACACGCACAAAACAGAGCTATGGATGATGGAGGGGGTTTCGGTGGGTTTTGAGCCAAATTGGAAGGGTGTTGGGCTGCAACACACACGAGGCCTTTTTGGTCCCTCGGTTAACCGTTGGAGTATCAAACGAAGTCCAAATGGCACGAAACATGACAGGCGGTCTACCGGTAGTAAACCAAGGCCGCATGACAAGTCTCGGTCTAATCCGAAAATGTTTAACACTCGCACACGAAAAGAGGTAGAAAGGGCACCAGATGACATAGGAGCGCCGGATTGCAGAACGGACAACGGGAAAAATGCTCGGATGCATGAGACGAACATGTATGCAAATGAAATGCACATGATGACATGATATGCAATGCATGACATGCAAGCAAAGATGACATAACAACAGCAAATAACTGGAGGACACCTGGCACATCGGTCTCGGGGCGTTACAACACTCCACCACTACGAGAGGATCTCGTCCCGAGATCTAGAATGGCACCGGAGGGACAATGGAAGAGAAAGAGGAGAGGTAAAACTAAGTTGCTTCCTTGACAAATGAGTGAAACCAAAGAACCTTGAAAAGGTTAAGCCAACTCGAGAAAAGAATACAACGGAGATAAATTAACTTGAAAACACTCCGTTAGAAAAGATGAACAAGGAAGAACAACTTCGGGCAGAACTCCGATTGGAAAGATATGCAAGGCTTGATAAGATGAAAAGAACTTGAGCAGAGGGAACAACTCTCCGGTTAAATGGATAAGCAAGAAAAGAACAAGGTCCTGACAAGAACAAGAAGAAAGGTTGAAGATAGAAACATCACAATGCCTCCGGAACAAAAGTAAGAATGGAATGGAGTGAACGGAGGGAAACACGATCTTGGGAGAGGACGCTTACAACAAATGATAGAACGGAATTGTTGGGAAACCCACAACGAAAAGAATAAGCTTGAAGTGGGCTTGTGGAAAACATCTCAAAACTGAGGTGAAGTACTGCCACTCACGGGAAAAGAATTTGATTGATAAGAACAATGAGACGAGAAACTTATTTCACCGGGAGGATAAATGAAGAACTTGGGTCACTTATGAGCACCATAGATAACAACAATCCTTAGGGAAGGCTTTAGGTGAAACATGACACCAAATAGCTCCAACTAGTTGGTTAGTGGATTTAAAATACCTCATTCTTGATAACATGTGAATTATGAAACACGAACTCAAATTATCAAGAATGACATAATACCACCTCCAATGATAAGGTAGAAAGAATTGCACTCCGAATGCAAGATGAAGAATGCTTGAGCTCCTTAGAAAAGAATCTCGATGAACACTTCGAGATGGAATATAAATCCTTGATGAACCATCATGTAGAACATCCATGAAGAACTCATGTAATAAAAGAATGATCAAACGGAAGGATGAAGAGAATAAGATCGAAGCCTTGCAATGATTAGATGGAGCTCCGTGATGAAATAATTGCGAGAGCTTGGAACTCCGGAAAAGAAAGATGAGCTATTGAAACCAAGAATTTGGTGAGCCTCCGGAATAAGGAATTAATCCCTTGGATGAAACAATAATAAGAATTACATTATGCGTATCCTTCATCAATTAAATTGATGACAAGCAATGGATTAGGCATACTACTTATTCGCGTTGAAAAGGATTAAGAGAGATATAGCGTAACTTGGGAAGGTCTTCAATGAACCACAGATAGGATTGAAAACAACGAATAAATTGATATGATAACGAATGACAAGAACTCTTGAACGAACCACCGTAAGAATAAAAAATGAACGAAGAGAAGATAAAGAAACACCGGGAAGAATTAGCAAATGAAAGAAGATGCTTGAGAGAATTTATATATGAGAGAACGAAGAGATCATGCACTGATTAGAGGATATTTGATCGATGCACCGGTAAAATTAGGAGGATGAGAGCTGAAAGCTAGAATGAATAATCCCGAAATGATGGCCTTCGGAGAATCAAACTGAAAATACTCTGAATTACTCCAGATGGGTGAAAAGAAATTCTCACAACCGAAACAATTATGGGAGGATGGCAGAGAATGGGGCAAGATTTAAAAGAAACTCTTCTTCGGTCTTCAAAATCTAAGAATGACGACGAGAAGCACCACCATAAATTGTTGAGGCACTCCGGAATGACGAATAGAAATGTTGCACCGACGATGAAAAGAAATGAAAGATCTTGGAGAAAAACATTTGACTAATGACAGATCATTCTTACGTAAAACTTTGAAAAGAATCTAGGATAGCTCCGGGAAAATAAGAAGAGTCGGGTAAGATCCTGGGAAAAGACATGTGGGTTAGGGCCCACTCAAAAGATACACCGTTGAACAATTACTTTAAAGAGAGATTGCACCGGTTGAATTAAATGACTTGAATGAGATAACATCCTCGAAAGAGCTGGAACGAAAGCAGAGTGGAAACACGAATCTTCGAGATATCTTGAGCACTCCGGAACAAATGAATAGCGAGAGGTGAATGATTAAGAGGTGCACCAGTATGAGGAGGTATTAGAAAGGAGAAAAAAGGATATGATCCACAAAGCTTGAATTGAATCCACCGGAAAAGGAAAAGCACAAAGAATGATGAACTAGAAGCTCCGTTAGAATCTTCATGAGAATCACCGGATAAGAATATTGACGGAACAGAATGGGGAGGCCTCACCTCAAAAAGATGGATACTCGATTAAGAAATCTGAGTCCTTGAAGAAAAAAGGGTGGGTGGGTGGGAAAAACAAAGTCAACTTGGAACAGATGAAGACAACACCGTTGAGAAGAACTAGTAATAGATCTTGCTGATGTTGAAATGATTGGATCCACTTGAAGAGAAGCACACCGGTTGAAAAGGATTGACATGACAGTCTCGATTATCAAGAAGGATTACTATTCACATGGGAACATGAGAACACCACTTAGGAAAGGTATGGAATCAACATTTGACTTCGAAGCAACTCGAATACCAGAACTCAAAACAAAACAAAGGATTGGCTTGCAGAATAAGCCAGAACAAACATATGATAGAGATTTCGTCCGAAGTTTTCGTGGTGGGGCCTACACGGGCTCGATCGTACAGCACCATCATGTACAAGGCAGTGCACATGACATACGAATCGTCCCCGAGTCAGCATAGCCAAGGACTCTTTAAGACACAACGAGACCACTGTAAAACCAACTGTGAATAGGCGGACCACTAGACGTCGAACCCCAATATCATATCATACATCTATCGGAAAGATATCCTAAGAGCTACTTGAATTCCCACTTATAAACTCCCGAAATTTTCCGGTTATGCAATCAGGTGTTGGGGATACAGGGGAAGCATAATATCTCAACCCAAACTAGCAAATCCTACATCCAGCTGTATCCATCCTTCAACACATAACCAAGAAACCTTCGGAAATCGTTTACCTCAACCTTCGAAAAGCATCCGTTATATGAGTTATGGCAATACTCCCGAACTCCCGCCCCAGTACTGGGTGGCATCGAGGTTATCTCACCAACAACTGCATAAAAGAGATTTTCGATGTCGGTGAAACTAAACTCAGGTATTCCAGAACTGCAACGATAAAATTGTGACGACAACACCTCGGAGCTCAACTCCCTGGGACACTGCCACAACCCCTAAATGTCAGGAGGCACCAAGAACAATGTTCTCGTCACAAAACCATCAGAACGATTCCAAGATACTCGCGTGATCCTAAAAAAATTAGTGAAATTTGAGAAGAGAAGAGTCAAAACTCTACGTCAGGATGCCTCACCAGAGCGACGAAGGTACTGGGGAGTAAAAAGAATTCCTAACTCTCCGATATATAATTCCTAAATGACTCAAAACATTTCTACACTCAATAACGCCAGCGATTCGATCAAGCAGGGGGCTCCTAAGGTCGGGAAGGCTCTGGTTACCAACTTGTAACGCCCTCGATGCGGCTATATCTCCCACGTGTCGAAGCACGACTTAGAGGCATAACCGCATTGAAAGCAATGTCGCAAGTGAAGTAATCTTCACACAACCCATGTAATACATAAGGGAAAGAGATACATAATTGTCTTACAATCGCCACTTCACACACTTACATGACTAAAGCATTACATCAATCAGATACACTCAAGGTCCGACTACGGAACCAAAATAAAAGAAGACTACCCCAAAAGCTACACAGATCCCCGATCGTCCCGACTGGGCTCCAGTACTCATCAACTAGAACGAAACAACACAAAGGACAAGATCTTCATCGAGCTCCTCCTTGAGCTTGGTTGCGTCACCTGCTCGGTAACATCAGCACCTGCAAACTGGTTTTGGAAGTATCTGTGAGTCACGGGGACTCAAAAATCTCACATCCTCGCGATCAAGACTATTTAAGCTTAAGGGTAAGGTAAAGGTATGAGGTGGAGCTGCAGCAAGCGACTAGCATATATGGTGGCTAACCTATTCGCAAAAGAGAGCGAAAAGAGAAGACAAAAGCACGGTCGAACAACTATGATCAAGAAGTGATCCTAGAACAACCTACGTCAAGCATAACTCCAACATTGTGTTCACTTCCCGGACTCCGCCGAGAAGAGACCATCACGGTAACACACGCGGTTGATGTATTTTAATTAAGGTCAACTTCAGGTTTTCTACAACCGGACGTTAACAAATTCCCATCTGCACATAACCGCGGGCACGGCTTTTGAAAGTTCAAATCCCTGCATGGGTGTCCCAACTTATCCCATCACAAGCTCTCATGGTCAATGAAGGATATTCCTTCTCCCAGGAAGACCCGATCAGGCTGGGAATCCCGGTTACAAGACATTTCGACAATGGTAAAATAAGACCAGCAAAGCCACCCGAATGTGCCGACAAATCCCGATAGGATCTGCACATATCTCGTTCTCAGGGCACACCGGATTGTCCAAACTTCCGGTAGGCCAGCCCAGAGTTGCCCCTGGTGGCCACCGGCGGCTGACAAGTTGGACCAACACTCAGAGGAGCACTGGCGTGGGGGTTTAAATAAAGATGACCCTTGGGCAGGCCTACCCAAGGGAAAGAAAAGGCTAGGTGGCAAATGGTAAAACCAATGTTGGGCCTTGCTGGAGGAGTTTTATTCAAGGCGAACTGTCAAGGGGTTCCCATTATAACCCAACCGCGTAAGGAACACAAAATCCGGGAACATAACACCGATATGACGGAAACTAGGGCGGCAAGAGTGGAACAAAACACCAGGCATAAGGTCGAGCCTTCCACCATTTACCAAGTATATAGATGCATTAATTAGATAAGAGATATTGTGATATCCCAACAATTAAACATGTTCCAACAAGGAACAACATCTCCATGTTCCAACAAGGAACAAACTTTAATCTTCACCTGCAACTAACAATGCTATAAGAGGGGCTGAGCAAAGCGGTAACATAGCCAAACAACGGTTTGCTAGGACAAGGTGGGTTAAAGGCTTGGTTTAACAATATGGGAGGCAAGATAAGCAAGTGGTAGGTATCGCAGCATAGGCATAGCAAAAGAGTGAGCAACTAGCAAGCAAAGATAGAAGTGATTTCGAGGGTATGGTCATCTTGCCTGAAATCCCGCAAGGAAGAAGAACGAGTCCATGAAGAAGACAAACGGACGTAGACGAACGGGTCTTCACAAACGCGACGTTAACGAAACCAGCCCGAAGAAGCAACACCGGAAAGAAGCACACAACATAGTAAACAACCAACACATGAACATGGTATGATATGCGGGATGCGGTATGTGATGCATATGCATGATTTGGAAAGGAATGATTGAACCTGGCATCAACTTGGAAATCCAAGAGTGCCACTGAAAAGCTGAGGTTATTTCGGTTGAAATCAATATAAAGATCACCGGAATCGGATGCACGGTTTGGAAATGGCAAGCAAAACAAATATGGCACCGGTCTACGATAATCAGCAAGTAGCCATCTAAATGCATCAAGATAAATATGCTACAGCACTCAAACATAACAACAAAATACATGGCAGGGATCCACTCATGAAGCTTGACAAACGATGAACACTGAGCTACGGCTAATTCATCCATTAACAGGCTCAAACAAGCATGGGAAAAGTGCAAATGACAACAGGTCTCAGACTTAGTGAAATTAACACAAGTCTGGAATTTATCATCAGGAAGCACACTTTAGAGCATGAAAAGTACATGGTACAGGAACTTAACAGGGCAAAGCAAGGCATGGCATGAAGCTACTCAAAGCACTTAACAAAAGTCCCTTAGTGACCTTGAGTCAAAACGGATCAGAAAATACAATTGCAAGCATGTGAACATGGCAAAAACATAAACAGATTCAGACTTAGTGAAAAACTGGAGCATGCAAAACAGATTAACGAGTAGGCATGTTTACGAGCTCGATGCACTCACTACAGAGCATGGAATGACAAACTAAGATATACCCATCAAGAAGACATGGCATAGGAGATAGACATGGCAAGAACAACAACATAGCATGCACGGATAAATAGCAACATCCCTGGCAAAATCGCTAAACATGTCAACAATCTGCCAGGATTACTTTATAGCAAAAGTAGAGCTCAATTTACTCAAGCTAGGGTGCTCCATAATTGCAAAAAAAACAAGGATGGATAGAGCACTACAATCTTAACAAAACATCCTTACAGATCATCCTCAAAAGAGGCACGGATCACTAGGAAACAACATGAACATATGGCATAACAACAAAAACAGGACAAGGACTTAGATAAATTCTAAGTCCCTGAAATCAGCATTACCGATTACGCTAGTTTGCAAGCTTGTCCTAGTCACCACAAATATCACAAAAATACATGGCAAGCACCCCTGTAAAGATGGCATGGCATTCTACAAAACACATGTAGAGCTCAGGATCATAGCATGCACACATTAAACATGGCAAAAATGACAAAATGACATTTCCTGAAACAGATCTGACAAATTCATCACATAGCCCTCTTCCAAAAGCATTTCGGGCATCAAGATGAGCTCAAATGAAAATGATGCAATGAGATGAAATGATGTACTCGTCGAGACGAACATTTTGATATGCTACACGCGTAAAACGGGGCTACGGATACAAAGTTATGATGCGTTGAAAAATGCAAAAAGATTAGGGTTAGAGGAGAAAAAGTCAACCCCTCGAGATATTTCCAGATCCAGATCGGGTCGAACACTTTAGCAGGCGGCGCGCAAAACGAGGATCCTCCTCGGGCTCGCTGAATATGGCGGCTGGCGCGAGAAGGAGAAGCCAGTCGGCAGCCTGGCACGGTCGCCGGCGAGGCAGGCGGCGGTGGTTGGCAGCGCCAGCGCGGTGGCGGAGCTGGGGCGGCTCGGGCGGCGACCACCGGGCGGCGGAGGCAGAGGCGGTGCGGAGAGAGGATGGCGCGGCGAGCTGGAGACGGCGGCAACGATCGCCGGCGTGAGGAGGCGCGGCGGCCGGCGCAAGTGCGGCGAAGGGCGGCGGGCGGCTCGGAGCGAGGAG
The DNA here is from genome assembly GCF_003073215.2 of Triticum urartu. Classification (NCBI taxonomy): domain Eukaryota; kingdom Viridiplantae; phylum Streptophyta; class Magnoliopsida; order Poales; family Poaceae; genus Triticum; species Triticum urartu. Next base: position 109,562,711 of record NC_053026.1, on the reverse strand, counting down.
GCATGCGGGGCTCGCCCCGGTCGCGAGCCAGGCTGCGGGGAGGCGAGGGCCTCGGGCGGCGGCGGCGCACCGGGCCGGGGGGCAGATCTGGGCCTCCCGGGCCCGCGCGAGAGAGGCGGCGAGGCAGGGCCAGGTGGCGGCGCCTGAGTGGAGGAGGGAGGCGGCGGGGCTAACGTGTCGCGCTCCCATTGGATGGAGCGACGTGGCGGCTGGACATGTCCGTCGGTGGGGAAATTGTCCGGCGGCGCGAGGTGGACGAAGGTTAGGGTTTATCTGCGCGAGAATTTCGGAGGGAGACACGTATTTATAGGTAGAGGGAGCTACGAGAGTCCAAATGAGGTGTGGTTTTCGGCCACGCGATCATGATCGAACGACCGAGATGATGGAGGAGGTTTAGGTGGGTTTTGGGCCAAATTGGAAGGGTGTTGGGCTGCAACACACACGAGGACTTTTCGGTCCCTCGGTTAACCGTTGGAGTAACAAACGAAGTCCAAATGGCACGAAACTTGATAGGCGGTCTACCGGTAGTAAACCAAGGCCGCATGACAAGTCTCGGTCCAATCCGAAAACGTTTAACACCTGCACACGAAAAGAGATAGAAAGGGCACTGGATGACATAGGAGTGCCAGATTGCAAAACGGACAACGGGAAAATTGCTCGGATGCATGAGACGAACATGTATGCAAATCAAATGCACATGATGACATGATATGCAATGCATGACATGCAAGAAAAGATAACATAACAACAGCGAATAACTGGAGGACACCTGGCACATCGGTCTCGGGGCGTTACACTTTGTTTGTTTGCCAAATAGCAATGGGCAGACATCTCTGTCTGCACAAATATCAAGCAGCTAGTAAACATATAGCACACCTTGTATTTTCGGTTTAAACATGTCTCTTCCGCTTAGCATCTGTCATGTTCTGCACTAGACAATCTGATACAATTATGTTTTTCCCTGGACAATTTCATACTGAATTGATTTGCTAGTGTAGAGCAGAAATATAACGCCTATTCTTCATCAGACCAAGGATATCCATGTTCGCAGTGATGGAAGAGGTGAAATTGATACAACCGAAATTGAGCATCCAATCATTGAATCCTGTCCTGCACCTCCAATGTAGGTCCACCCTGCCAATAAATTCACATGCAAACCACTAGTATTACTATCTAATGACAGTACAAAACGAGTAGCAAGATAGTAGCGAACCATGTACCTTCGTAATGAACAGCTCATAGTGCCACCAATTGGATATAAAGGTTTGGAAAAAAACATGCTCCTAATGTTGAACCAGTTGGACTTTTTGTGCAGTTCCACTAAAATCAAGCATCCCTGTTTGCATAGATATTGAAAGTGTGATTACTCTAAAAGTGGCACTAGTTGAAGCATAGACTCACAAATATAAGCATTCCAATTTCTTAATGGGAAAAGGTAGCAAGACTGTTTCTAACCACCTGTTTGAAGGAATAAATAAAGCAACAGCGGCTGATGTGAGGAAGGCATACATAGTTTTTTCTAAAAAACTGAGCCATTCCTGACCTTTCCTCTTCTTTTAAGCAAATTTTGTGCAGTTCTACTAAAATAAAATGCCATCACCGCCTTGACAATTCAGTGACACTGTACAAAAGGAAATGACTTAACATTACATCATGATGTCAGGTATGTAGTCGACAGGCATTAGAGACAAACATACAGACCTCCTCCGATAACATAATGAACATTAATTTTAACAAAGGTGTGACTAGCTTTACCAGGATAATTTGAGAGAACTCTACACCCTTTGTTCCTTAATATAAGATGTTTTCGCGGTTCAATTTAAAGTACCCAAACGTCTAGTATTTAGAAAAACAGGTAGTAGTTTTCTTGAGCACATATCTGGGAAAGCTTGCCACACTTTATTTATGTCCATACGCTAATGCAACACCATTCGAATACTACAAATATACACTAATCTAGTGGCTAGTGCAACAGTAGAGTAGTTAGTTTATTACAGGGTACAGTACAATGGTTTTACTGAACAGATTTCAATAAACATTAGCACTGGAAGGTTTCTATAAGAATTAACAATACAAAATGTAAAGGTAACAAGTTTCAGCATTGGTATACTAGTTGTGCATGAGCATTAAACCAAATACAAAAGTCTGAAGGTAACTAGCATTATTAACTAATGGCAGTATAAAAAATTGCAAACCATGTACCTCCAAGGTAAATATCATTTCGAACTCAGGGGACCTTAAAAATTGCTATCCCAATCTTGATAATCGATCAAACATAAAAACTTGATCGAACGAATCAAGAGAACAGTCGGAGGAGGAGGTGCCCACACTTGACCTTTCCTCTTGTGTTCATAATTGTCTGTGCAGTTTAACCAAAAAAAATGACATCAGCGCCTTGCATTTTGGTGACACTGTACAAAAAATTAACTTATCTCATGAAAGTGAGGTATGTAATCTATAAGCATTAACAGTGCAAAAATCTGAAGGTAGTAACAAGTTTCATCGTTGGTATACAGGTTGTGCAACAGCATTAGAATGCCTTAGCTGAAAAATCTTTAATACATCCACAATCAACAGATAACCCTGAAATAATCCAGTGACATTAAATGGCATTGCTTAAATTTATTGGTGGCATTAGACTGAGAGCGGAATTGGTTAAATGTGGCATCACTTTAGCAGTAGCATTGCTTGACTTGACTGCTGGCGTTATACTAATAGCAAAAAAAGTGGCAATAAGAGCATGGGAGGCCCATTCGGACAGTGGGCGCACCAGTACGATGTACCTCCACGGACGCAGAGTCGTGAGGGAGGTATGGTTTCCCAGAGCAAAAAATATCCAGGCAGCATATGTGGATTACGTCCCATTTTTGTTCTCTTTAGCCACCTTTTTCCTATGCGATGACAACAAACTGATCGACCTGGTCATTCTCTATTGTGTTTTCATGCCTTTCTACCCTTCTTCAACCAAGAGACACCAGACTCGTTCCTTAGCTACTGATTTTCCCCTTTTCAACCTAGATGCGGGTTCGATGCCTACTCTCTTGGACAGTACAGTCTCCCTTCCTTTCCTTATTCAACCCAGACATGGATTAGTCTGCATGAAGTAGGGTTTCCTTTAATAGTGCAAATTATGGTTTTCATCTGCGTGGCCAATAGAGTAGAGGATAGCAAATTGGGAAGCTGGTGGAGTGGAAAAAGATCCACATGCAACGACGTGGCAGATGGGGCAATAGAACAAGGTTATGGTTCGAAAAGAGGTAGCATACCTGAGGGTCGGCGGGAAGTGGCTTCGCTCGTGGTTGTCGTCCTCCTCACACACTACGGCAGTGAGCTTGGGGACAGAGGCCATCCCGTGCGGGCGCTAGGTCTGAGAGGACGGCCTTGTCGTCAGTGCGTGACCTCGCTCGCCGACGACGAGTGCGTCTACGTTGCACGTCCTTTTCTTCCCCGACGGATCTATGACCACCGGTGAGGAGGGAGAGAGGGGTCGTCTTTTTTAGATCTGGAGAGAGGGTGGTAGTGTTGGAAGCAAGTGGGCAGCCCTTAGCAAGAAAGCGCTGAAGCTCCAGCCTATATATCTTTTTTATACTACTAGTATTGGAGGTGGAGTAGTGGTAGAGTAGTTTATATTTTCTCTGTGTACAGTACCAGTTAGTCGTGCTTTAAAACTGATTGGCACACCACTAAAAAATAAAGGTCGATAACTAATGCGGCACCTCGGGCCAACGCGGCCAGATCGCATTTTATACGAGAAATTACACACCATGTTTCGTTGACATGTGGTCCCGTTCCAACATATCAGTGAGACGACGGCGAGTAGTAGGAGTATTTCCGAACGGACGTGCAGGCCGGGGCGCCTCTTCGTGAACCATGGCAAACTTGCAACCGTCCACCGACTCTTCGCCTTTCCCTCTCGATTTGGAACTGCTGTCGCACGCTCTTCCTCTCCCTCCTCCATTTTCCTTCAGCCCTTCACCCTTTCTTCTGCCATTGTTCAATCGTCTTCTCCATGGAGGGAACAGGCCGGAAACGACCCCGTTATTCTTGCCCCGATCTGAAAGATGACGTGTTGGAGGAACTCATTGATCGGTGCGACGTCATCACCTCGGCTAGCATGGAAGGTTCGTTCAAGCCCATTCTCGACTCAACTAATAACATCATTACAAGGAACCCAAGAGTCAAGGAGCGGTTTGATCTCCCCTATCTTCTTCGTCGTGACCCTGATGACTGGCGCCGGCACGACGGAGACCTCGCCCTATGCAAGTTGATGCCGCTTGATAATGATACGTATGATGTTAAGATGCCATCGCTTGAGGGCAAGGCTTCGGCGGGCGCAAATGGAGATTGGGTTGTTTACATTGGGTCCAACTGCGAGTGGGAACTTGTGAATGTGTACACTCGTGACCGCGTTCCACTTCCAAAAATCTTAGCAGACTGCCCAGAGGTTGAGCACACCGGTATTGTACGCACATTCAAATACGATCATGGTGACTGTCTTCTATGGAAGATAGCAATTTGTCGAGTTCCCAACTGCTCTTGGAATTACAACAACTATAAAGTTGCTGCTATCTTTGACAACATTGTTGCCGTCCTTGGTGGTTTGGCTCGATGGATATTGCTCAAAAATAAGTTTATGTACACGGATGAGTACCATGATGCAATTCAATACAAGGGCCTTGTGTTTGCTGCCACCACTCATGGCACTGTTTTTGCATGCGATCCTCGTAGTTTCGGTACGTTTGTCTTCCACCGTAATTATAATTATTTCATCCACATGCATGCGGGTTAGCAAGTTTCCCTTTACTAAGTAACCTTCTTCTTGTGTTTCCAAGGTCCTGTGAACATCCCACCACCTATACTTGAAAAAAATTATAACCAAGGGGGAGATGACAATGGTGATGATCACGAGCATGAGGACGAGCAGCGCCCATATACTCTGTGGCGCCTGGCAACTAATTCCGATGGATCACCTCTTCTTGTGTGTATACAGCCCACTGATGATGTTACTGCTAAGGAAGCAGGTGTAGTCTCCCATGGCCGCACTCTCCGGACCTATTCCAACACCTGTTGCATGGTATTCGGGATGGATACTAGTGTGCTAGCGCCAACTCCTCCCTGGTACAGAATTGATAGTCTTGGAGAAAACTCGCTCTTCCTTGGACAAAACTATCCGATGATGGTGAAAGGCGACCCAACTGCTGTTGACACAACGTTACTAGTACCATTTATGAGAAGCAACTGTGTCTATACCTCGGACATTTGGGTGGTTCCCTACCCTGGTACTGATATAATAGGCCGCTTCAGCCTGGATGATCAGTCCTGCGTTGGTCTCCAGATCGACAATGGATGGCCCGTCCCAGAGAATCACTTGTGGTTCAAAGCAAGCGTTTCCAACGCCGAGGAATGGTTGAGTTGAAGTTCATTTCATTGCTTGTTATTTGTTGTGTGGTGAAAACTTTAGTATTTGTAACGTATCCTCGTTGTCGATGTGGGTTGATGACCTGTTGTATGTAATAAAATGATATGCCTGTGATAAACTTACTAAATTTATGAATGGCTTTCGAGTCGCTTCTCTGAGTGATGGTGCGGCGAGGCAAAAAATATTTTTCGAATACATAATTGTACGTGCATTGCAACAGGTTATCGGATGAGGCCAATCAACAATATTAGTACACTATTTGTACTAGCTTCACATGCTTCACGCGTCGGGCGGGTGTTTTTACTGTAGCCATATGTTAGTGTGTTCGCTGTATGTAACCAGCACCTCGAATCCTCGATACTAGTACTATATAGTAGGAGTAAGTAGTAGGAGCAGTAGGGTGGCATGGGCCAGAACAAGCATTCACGTCCAGGAGTACGGCACACGCCACCACCACGACATCCATCTGACACCATATTATTTCTTGGAGTCCGTGCTAGAGCAATCTCTTCAACCTCGTCGTTTCTCTAACTTCAGCCATCGCACGGCGGGCGAGGTGGGGGTTTGCCGATAGTCGGTTTCCTTAACTGCGGTCCCACTTGTAAGGCCAACTCCAATGCATGACCCCAAGCGGACCTCCATTTTGCACGAACTCCAACGATAATTTTGACTAGAAAAGAAAGACCAAAGAAAACAAGAACCACAAGAATACATTTTACTACTCCTGTAAGTTGGATTAGTGCCTTCACGATGCATTCATTGTTGATCTGCAGAGGCTCGATCTTGCGTGCTTCCTTCTTCTTCGAGTGTAAAGAAGTAGACGTTGCTTCCTCGCATCTAGTCTCATGTCTAGCCTCTATTCTAGTAGGAGTACCAACAAGTGCACTAATCTCATCTCTAGCCTCTGTGCTAGCTAAAAGTGATAGAACATCTACTAAATTGCGCTCTATCAATATATGGATGTACTCTTCTTCCCAATACAAAAACTTGCATCCATTCTACTCCCTCCGTTGCACAATACATGCCTTCTATTTGTCAAAATATATATGTATCTAGACATGTTTTAGTATATAGGTACATCCATTTTTGGACAAATGAAGTCAAGTATTTTGGAATGAAGGGAGTACACAATAAAAATTTTAAGTTACCACAACTAGTCTAATCCGGGAGAACAATTGAAGATTTGGTCGGGTTCTTCCTCCTTTTGCCGACACGTGGGACATCCAGCATCCAGGTCGTGTCATGAAAGAAAATAGAGTGGTAGTTGAAGCCACGAGATGTGCATATTGGGTTAAACTGTAAATAGAATCTTACTACTCTTGAGTAACTCCAAAAGCGGCCACCGAAGATCTTTATTGGATTTGTTTTTCATCACCAGCACGTCGAGGTGAAAGATGTGCAGGTTCAGTGGGTCCTCTTGCATTTTCACTGACATGTGGGGCCGCATGTGAGCAAATAGACGATGGGCTCCGCGCGTCCGCTGGCTGGCTGAGGAGAGAGATAGAGGAGGGCTGAGCACGGACTGCAGGAAATTTGTTCTACGTACCATAGGCTTGATATAGTGGGGTGGCATGGGCCATAACTAGCATTCACGTCTAGCAGTACGGCACACGCCACCCACACGAGTCCCATCCGACACCAATTTTCTTGGAGTCCATGCTATAGCCATCTCTTCTCCCTCCTGTTTTCTCAGCCATCGCGCGGTGGGCGGGGTGGGGGTTTGCCAATAGTCGGTTTGCTCAACTATGGTCCCACTTGTAAGTGAAAATGCAACACCGCATGCATATCCGCTTGAGCGGCGTGCCGAACCAACCGTGTGGGGTGCGACGCGAACACGGCAGGCTTTTCCTTTTGAACTCGTAACTTGTGAAATTTGGTTCTGCTCCATGGCGCTACCGATAGATAGAAAATAACAATTTTGCCTAGAGTAATGAGAAGTTTGGTTCTGGCGCCGTTCATGCATGGAGTACGTTAAAATTATGAAGTTCATGCGAAAGGTAAGATAATTACTGTAATATCATATACTACTACATGGATTTGACGGAAATATAAAAATACATACGGATCCATCAACGACATCCTCACGCCCTAGTGCGCCGGGTCACCAACCAACGTGTGAGCAGCAGCGGCGTTGGCGGCGAGCTCAACGTGCTTCTGAACAGTGCCGTCCAAGGTTGCCCTGCGGTCCAAGAAAGCCAGCGTCCTATCGTCCTCCTCTTGCATGTAGTAGTCCTTGTGGACGATTTGCGCGTAGACATGGGTGATTATGTCGATGGTGTCTTGCTGCGGCAGGCACTGTGCGGCGAGCGTGACCTCGAGGTATACATTCTTCGACGCGACGGCGGGCAGTCGCAGGTCCATCAGTGCTTCGAAGAGGTTGTCACCATAGTGGCCGTTGAGGGTGGCGGTCATCACAGAGCCTGGGCGCGTCGGCTGGAGGCTTACGTCAAAGTCGTACGCAAGCTTCTTGACAACGGTGAACTTGTCGAGGAAACCGACGAGGACCTCGTCGAACAAGGAGACGAAGCTGTCGTCCAAGCGGCCCCTCGCCCTGGCGGCCTCAAGCAATACTACCTGGAGACGTTCCTTGGTGCCGGGCCGCAGGCCGGCGTCGTGGACCATCTGGCACAGCCGGCTGATGCTCGCACTCATCGCCTCCATGGGTCTAGCTTAGCTTCTAGTCAACTGATCTTGCGATTCGAGTGACCACTCTTGCCCTTGGTTAGCGTGCGTAGGTGCGTAGGATTTCGTACTACTCCTCGGCCCTCTACTGCACCTGCCTTTGGCTATATGATAGGTGGGCCAGCCACCCCCTGGGCCCACGTGTCATTCACCCAAAGGTAGTTTCCGTAAATCAATGAAGTTGTGCCCCCTCCGTGTCGGTGCAGTATAGTCATCTCACTAGACCTCTAGTTGACGCCAAACGAGAGAAGTTTGATGTTTAGTGGTTTATTGGTCCCCTTTGCATTTTGCACCAAGTTTTGACCTTTTATTTAACTAATAAAATGTTAATGCATGTAAACAAAAATGTTGTGTAAGTCGCCTTACGAAAACCAAATAATCCCAAAATACTTAGGCACGGTGCATTAACTCCCTCCTTGTTTCTTATTTCGTGACATATCAACCAATGAGAGATGTGCGCCGTGCATGCTTTCAATGACTTGAGACTACCAAACATGACATGCAGTGTTTAGTTCATTGCATGTAATCCTATTAGTACTCTAGTTAGCAAAAAACATTAAGTTCTGTCGCCGATAAGAATAAAACACCATGTATTTATTTACAGAGGGAGTAGTACATTTTTTGTGACATGCATTACTAGATATTGCTAGTCAAATACTAAAATCCATATGGACGTGGTAGTACTCCTAAATCCAGACGGTGGTGCTACTAGTACTAGTAGTAGTACTACCAATGTAGTAGTAGGAGTACTAGCACTGTACTACCCGTTGGTCAAATTATTATGTGTTGCTCCTCACAGTGAAGTGACAAGACCCTGCGCCGGAGATGACACCTGAGTATAGGCGCCGTGTTCGGCATACCGTAGTCAGCCTCACCGTCTGCAGTCACTATCATCATGGCTGTAGAGCTAGCCTGCTTACAACTAGCCTTGTTCGACATAATTTCCCGTGCGTAGATGCACGTGCATTGCACGGAACACCAAGATTGGGGGTGGACGGCTCCGGCAGCGGCCATCGCGCCAGATTTTTCCACGGCCTTCTAGATGTGGTGGGGAGGAAATAAGGCTGATTGTAAGAGACAAGGAGTTGTTTGTAAGTAGGGAACAAGTGTGGGCATCTTTTTGCAAAAATGGAGAAGCTTGGTTTGTATGCGTCAGATCTAGATCCGACGGCTATTGGTGAAAGATGGGAGGCACAACATCATCACCAACTTAGGACCTGTTTGATTCGCGGGATTTTGAAAATGCAGGAATAGGAAACGGCAATATTACAAGTTTCAAACTGATATTACAAATGTTAGGAGTAATGCTGCACCTACGAAGAAGGAATTACTAGGAAGTTTACGTAAGAACTTTCGTTACTTTAGGTGGATGCAGCATTATCGTACAAACTAAAATCCACCGCCCTGACAAGTCACTAATGGGCAAATAAGTTTTCGAGTCTCTGGCCACTTGATGTTTCAAAAACAAATTCAGCTTCTGCGGAGACTTTGTCATTTAGGCTTATACGCTTGCGGTGATCAGCACGCCATTCATTGTTGCGCCAGAGAACGCCAAACCTCATTAGCTTGAGCACACTTGCCTCCATAACAAAGAACCTGGCCAATTTAATCTCAAATGTGCTACCTTGGTAGTCGATCAAATCAATTTCTGTAAGATGGAGATCAAGGCATTCGATGAGATTGTTATAGTGCAGCACATTTTTCACTTTCGGGTCTTTTTTATCTGCAAAAGAAGAGAACATATTAGAGCAGCTGGCTGCATAAGATTGTCGTGTCATCAAGAGGTACCAATATCATTCGCTCATACGATAGGGTTGGCTGGCTAGTGATATTTTTTCACTCTCTCTCTCTCTCTTTCTGTTTCCTCTCATTTAACTAGGAGCACGTGAAGAGCTTGGGCATTTGTTGCCTTCCACTATGTGGCCGATGCCATATTTCGCAAAAGTATGCCACATAATACGCATCGATGTCAAATCAAAAGATTTTGGCACTGCTCTCGCGATGTGAGAGAGTTGGCACCGCTATGCACATAGACCCACATGTATAAACAAATCAATCAAACCAACTACACCAGCCTCTCACTCTCCCAAACAAGTGTTTTCTTATTGCCTCAGTCCTCTCTCTCTCCCACGCAGTGTTTTTTCATTGCGTGAGTTAATTTGGCACCGGAGCAAAGTAGGTGATCCAGATTGGGGCACCAGGTGAGCAATGGAGGGGCATCGATGCCAAATGCATCACAAGTGAATTTGGCACATGTTTTGGCCTACATAGCCCACTTTTGTACTCCCTCCGTCCCAAAATTCTTGTCTTAAATTTATCTAAATACGGATGTATCTAGTTACATTTTAGTGTTAGATACATCCGTATCTAAACAAATGTAAGACAAGAATTTTGGGATGGAGGGAATACTACCTCGTATTTAGTATAAAATTTTGACCATAGATTTACCTAAGAAAATGCCAATGCATGTCACTAAAAATTACACCATTTGAAATTATGTTCAAATACAAATCCAACGATATAGTTCCTAGTGACATGCATTAACATTTTGTCAGTTAAATCTATGGTCAAATTTTGATACTACAAAATTGGAAGAGTAAACCAGGACAGATGTAGTACTTGCTCTTAGGGTAACCATAGAGTTACTGGAGTAGTCTAAGTTACTTTCCACTATGACTAGCCTAGGCTACTATACTAGTACAGCATAAAAACGATGCAGGTGATCACGTGAGAAAAAAAATACTAAAAACATTTCTTTCGGTGCAGTGCGTAGATGCAGTTTTGAACACTACACTTGTCATCGTAATTTGGGAAAATTATGAAAAAATTGAGCTACGTTGTGATTACCATTTAATTATAGGAAAGAAGTTTCACCTTGATGAGTAGCTTCTCCGTGCACGAAAAGCATGTAAGGAATCCAACAACTTGATCCGGATTGGGGCCGATGGATTTTAGTGCTAAGATCTTCACTGTGCGCATGGACTGGGTCAAGCTTGTGGGAATCATTTTCTAGAAGACGGTCGTAAATACATCAAGAAGAAATTTAAAAATGTGAATTTCAAGAAGACGGAGAAGAAGATGAGTGCTGTACCTAAACGATTACGGATCCAATAAAGAGTTCGGAGAATTTGGCAAACGAGTACACCAATGCTGTCAATTTCGGCGTGTCAATGACCCTGATTTTTGTTGGACCTTCTAGATCCGATACAAGCAATCTCTGAAGGAAAGGCGCATTCTCAATGACCATAATGTGGAACAGCTGGAGTGATCTCTTCCCAATTGATGTCTTGTTGCGGGGCCAGCAAGACACATAAATCCATCGGAGATTCGTCGAGACAATGTGGAGGCTAATGAACCCGTGGATCTGCTCAAGACGAAGGTACTCGAGCGCAGTACAGCTGCGGAGCAGGTGCTCCATAGCCTTCTTCGAGATGACAACGCCAAAGAGGTCGAGCTGCTTGAGTTGAGGGAGAAGAAGGGCGGGCGCGGCATTAATCTGGGGAAGATAGCAGGAGCTGAAGCTGGCGCGGCGCAGCGTTGGCGTGAGGCGGAGCGCGGACGGCGGCAGAGAGCGACATCGTCCAGCTTCAAAGTTGAGCTCCTCGAGCTAATCTAGGGCAAGGGATAAGAACCACTCATCGAACTTGGGTTGGACCTTGCAGTTGGTACTGAACATGCGGATGTCAAGGCGTCTGGCTGGCCCAGGGTGTGATGAAAGGATCTTGGAGACTGCGGCCATGCATTTGCAATCCCCGTCGTAGAGGCAGCTGTCGACGGTGAGGTTGAGGGGGACACAGCGCCAGAGGGGGCGCCACCACCGGGAGAGTAGGGCGGTCCGCACGGCAGATTTGGTGGGGAGGAGGCCGATGATGATGAGCAGCATGTCATCGAGGAGGCTGCTGATGAAGTCCAGGCTCGCCGGATGCGGTTTTGGCTCGAGCCGCCTCCGCTTGTTGGCTGCCTCGCCGTCCATCTCAACCGGTGGCAACGCCGGTGTACACATGTGCTGGTGTGTGTTGTGTGCTGGGTGTGCACGAGTGCGTCCTTCTATGCATGCCGCCACGCAGTGATGAATTGTGCGCGAGTTCATCCTTCACGCGCAAGAAGTTTGTCCTCAATGCGCCCTCAATTTACTAGCGTGCGGGGTGCTACCCCGAGTGGTTTCAACTTTGTTTACTTCACCGCGTGTCAGATGGGCCTCTAGTTTACTTATTTTCACCCACTGCCACATGGGCCAGCACACGAAGATACAGAACACGAGCTGACAAGGCAGCATGTGGATTGGTTGACCGGTCAACTAAACAATAAACGGATCTATACGCTAACACAGTGAGCGTATAATCCATCGGTATAGAGAGTTTGAGTGAGAGGGGAGGCCCATGAGAGATAGCAGAGAGAGAGAAAGAGCTACTCCCTCCGTTCGATAATGTAGTTCCAACATTTTTTTAAGTCAAACTTTTGAAACTTTGACCAAGTTTATAAAGAAATTATTTATATCTACAATACCAAAGATAAATGATAGTATGAAGTAAGTACATGTTGTGATGAATCTAATGATCGTTTCGGATGTAAATGTTTTTCTCCACATATACCTGGTCAAACTTTTCTGAGGTTTGACTTTTCAAAACATCCATATGCTTATGGACGTGACAGAGTCCCTAACTAGAGAGAGAGAGAGAGTGAAAAAAGTGTGTGTGCGTGTGTGAAAGAGACATGGACAACACACGATAAAAGTAGAGAAAAAGCGTGTGTGTCTTATGCAAACATATCACACATGCATCTTTGACAACGGAGGCAAGGTGAGGAGATAGTGTGTGGTTGTTTGGAACCGAGAGAGCAAGACCCCTAGCACGTGGCCAAGAGGGGTCTGACAAACAAGGGAGAGAGGTCGAGAGAGACGTACGGAGAAAATGCATACATGGGGAGGAGAGAGTGTATGTTTGTCATAGAGAGATCCCCTAGAGATCGTGATGGGACTACATGGGTGGGATATTGAGTGACAAGGTGTGTGCGTGATAGAAGATGCCCCGAGAGATACCGATATAGACGTATGGATGGAAGGAGACAATACGTGTGTTCCTGATGGCTAGAAAGAGATAATCATACTTAGGAGGGGGGAGTGCTTGCGCCTATGATGGAGTGAGGGATTATGGTACTTAGGGAGGTGCGTGTCACATGGAGAGAGAACAAGGGCGGAGAGTGTTGGATGGGTCTATATGTATAGCACGAGCGAGACATGTGTATGTGTGAACCAGAGAGATATACGGCCAGTTTGGCTCGTGTCCTGAGCATCTTTTGCCTGCCTGGGGTTGTGGTTGGATTTCATGCATGCTTGTTTGGTTGCTACCTTGTGAAAAAGAAAGCCCGCCTGGCCTGGGTTCCCTTGCACTTTAATTAGCCTGGCTGAAATCCAGACACTGCAAGTAGCCTGGCCCAGGCGACCGATTTGGAACGCCTGGCCGTGCCTGGTCGTGTGGACACTAGGCTAACAGCAACATGGATGGATATTAGCATTAAATAATTCATGCATGGATTGATTGATGGGACGTTGATGCTTTGCCTGGCCCAAGCATGAACCAAACGCTTCAGCACCACACAAGCATGGTGAGGCAGAAATATTTTACATCTCATGTCCACACCAGGCAATACCGGCCATCAAGGCATGAGGGTCAAGTCACGAACCAAACTGACCAATAAAGTTTGAGAGAGATTGAGGAGCCCCGATAAGGCTAAGTGGTGCGTCAGATAGCTGAGAGGGGGAAAGAGATATTCCATCCGCTCGATAATGCGGTGCATGTAAATTTTTTAGAAGTCAAACTTTGGAAACTTTGATCAGGTTTACGCAAATGTTATTTATATCTGCAATACCAAACATACATCATACAAAACTACATCTCATGGTGAATCTAATGGTATATGTTTGCCGTACTAGATGTAATTCTTTTTCTCCATGTACATGGTCAAACTTTGTGATGTTTGACTTTTCAATAAATCTATATGCTATGGACCAAGGAGAGTGCCTCAGTCGAGACAGATCAAGTGTGTGTGAAGGAGAATGAGTAAGTGTGCAAAAAGAGTATGTGTGTGAAAGAGAAAGTGACAACAAATGATAAATTAGAGAGGGAGTGTGTGTTTTTTCGTTTCTTATGCGAACATATCACGCATGCATCTCCGAGATGGAAAAGCGAGGCGAGGAGATACACGAAGATAGCTAGTGTGTGATTATTTGCAACGGAGAGAGACACCCCTGTAGCACATGGCCAATAGTGGTCTGGCCAACAAGGAACAAAGGTCGAGAGGGACACATGGATGGCATGGGCACATGGGGAGGGAGAGAGGGTGTGTTTGTGATAGAGAGATCCCGTCGAGATTGTGAGGGGACTATATGGGTGGGAGATCGAGGGAGTGCGTGCACGATAGAAAGATGCCCCGAGAGAAATCGAGATAGACCATGCACATGTTTGTGATGGAGACTAAGATTAGCTAGTCATATGCATAGGGGACTGTGTGTGCCTACAATTGAGTGAGAGACCATCATACTTGGCTAGCTGGGCATGAGATTGTGTGTGCGCGCATGTGAGATGGAGAGAGAACGAGGGGGAGAGATAGAGTTTTAGATGGGCCTATCGAGTGCGAGTGAGATATGCATGTGTATGTGTGACCCAGGTGGATGGAGAGTTTGAGAGAGGGGGAAGAGCTCCAAGACGACATAGTGGTGCGTGAGAGAGTTACGGGCAAAGAGCCAAGGAATTTGTGTGCGTACGATGAGTGCACTCAAGATATCTAGCTTGGACTAGCTAGAGTATCATACATAGTGTGCGAGAGAGACCTATAGATGGTGTATATATGCATGCGAACTAGAAAGACCCCCCCCCCCCACACACAACACACACAGAGAGAGAGATGGAGAGAAAGGGAGAGGGACCAACAAGGTTTTTGTGTCGGATGCGTGCGACTGAATTGAAGATTGTCGGCGAGAGAGAGAGAGAACAGGAGTCCAGGGAGAGGGGGAGGTCGCGTTTTATGCATCAAAGACTGATATAAACCATGTTTCAATATAAACTTGCATTCAAATATTTAAATTGGAGAACATGTTGTCTGCAATCCACACATGAACGGAATATATGCGTATATCAAACAAGTTCATTAATTTGACTTTCAACATGTTCATGGAGTACTATAATACTATACAACATGCTACTCGATTGAGGTGTTCAATTTTGGATTTAGTTCACTATTTTGACCTACTGAACGAGCTATTTCATTGAATTGAGATATTTCATTTTGGGTTTGATTCGCGTTTTTGAGTGGGTCAACTATTTGTCATATAGTAAATCGCTAGCAACGAGCATGTAAAAACACATTACTCCCGAGCATCATCTCTCCATCTAAAAAAGAAGTGGCAAGCTAATATTTCAATTGTCCGAATCGACTTGGTAAGGTAGACGTGGATGCTCGTTCTCCCAAAATTTGAATGAACCGTTAAACATCCTCTCTGCTCAGGTGGAATTCGCCTGAGCAAATATGGGAGACGCGAAATTACCGTCCTATGTGGGACACGCATCAATTGGCCCGTTGTACATCGAGGGTAGGTTCGTAACTTCATCCAAGCGCGCCTTCTCCTCGGCCAAAATGACATGTGCCGAATAATTCATAAACCATGGTCGGCAAAACACGCTCTCCTTGCCCGAAATAGCTCGCGCCCACTACTTCAAACACGCTCTCTGCACCCAATAATCGCTCGTGCCCACTATAGTTCAAAACACGCCCTCCTCGCCCAAGAAATCGCTCCCGCCCACTTGGGAAAGCAAAGTTACTCTACTATCCTAACCCTCAGTACACAGACCCAAGCCGGAGAAGCCTATAGGCAAGGGTAGAACTGTAACTCCCCCTCACATTTCAGACAAATGCGTCCGTAAGACATGGTTCCACTCCCCTTCCAATTTCCCCCGCCCGCCCCCATTCATACCTCGTGGGCGCCAAATCACCTTCTCCCCGGGAAGCTCCCTTCTCCCGAGCCGCGAAACCTCAGCCCCACCTCCATGGCGCCCCCCACCGCACCAATTTCACAGCCACCCTCCTCCCTAATGCCGGAGACGCTGTCCATTTACCGTCGTGCACTGGGCCGTGTGCCTCTTACTCTGTGCTACTGGTGCTGCCTCAATGACGGCCGCGTGAACCGTACCGGAGCCGATTCACCCCTGCCGTTGTTAACGGCGCCGGAGCGGCTCCAACTTCAGATCTGTCCAAAGTCCTGGCGCTGCTTCCGCGTAGCCGTCGACCGTTGCGACATCGCTCTTTTCCTGCCGCCGGTCGCCACCGCAATCGCGTCGGCCTCACCGACTCGGCAGCTGGGCCTGCCTACTTCACCATGCCGCCAGATAGGTCGCACCCTCATGTCAAATCACTTTATTTAGGCGTTAGTTGTCTAATTTTTTATTCTGGGCCAATCAATTCCCAATGGGAAGCAGCACCCCTCGAGGCGGCGGAGCTCCTAGGCTGCCGGTTGGTTGGTGTCTAACGTAAGGGTGCGGGGCCGCAAGTTCGCCGCGGAAGCAGCGCTTAGATGGCTATCTTTTAGAGTTTTGTGGGTTGAAGGTACTGCCGCCGCCGGATCTGGATGACGGGGAGTCTTTGTGGATTGGCCCGGGGGCGGCGCAACCATGGCAGTGCGGTGGGGCGGGGAGCGGGGTTTTGGCCGGGGCCACGGACGGCAGATGCAGGCTGCTCTGTCGTTGGTCGCTGGCTCTTCGGGGAAGATTCCAAACAGTGTCAGCCGGGAGGCACAAGACGGCCAGCCATCCGGTGTAGATCAGACAGTACCAAAATAAAATAAAATCGTGTGACCCCAATTTAGCCTTCAGTCAACAGACGTGTGACCACTCTCGTACCTTGTAGTTGATCTCTTAGTGTATTTCTTCAGATCAAAGAGATATGTCATTCTTAACATTATGCGTTATCTGCATCTTCAGACACACTGTCTTCCGACTCACCGCATCTGCTCCAACAAGGGAAGCATACACTAGAAGGGAGCTATAGTTCCCACTCAATAGTTCCCTGCATCGAATGCGCGTGCCCGACATGGACAACCACAACAACTGCAGGGCCATCGACAAGTCAGCACATGATGCTCACTCCTATGGATGGCAGCCAGATAGGTTGTACCCTCATCTTACTTGTGTGCAACATTTATGGCTTTGTTATTCATCTAAGCATGGAAAATAGATTATCACATTTCACTGTATATTCATGCTGATCTCTTATGGGTCTTGTTCAGGAGTTAACGATGTTCCATAGTTCAGCTAAGATACTTGTTCTTTAGGTAACGTTGTTCCATAGTTATCATCCATCAGCCAATGCTATCCCACAGGCTGGTGATTATAGTATTATACCACTTCTAGTATTACCTATGTTCTTCTTTAATACTTTTGTGTGCCATCTAGTTAATCTTGAGTACAAACGATACATATTCTGTAGCTTTCATCTATGTTCTCCCTTTAGTTTATGAGACCTGTTGCTGCTAGTTAACCCCAGTCCTACTATTTATGTCGTCTCCTATAGACACTCATTACATAAATCTAACTACTAGTTGTCTTCCATGCATGTCAGATATAATTGCACACACTGATATATCCACAAGAACCTCACGGAGCAATGTAAAGGCCAATAAACTTGATGTCAATGATAGCCAATATGATGGAACATGTAAAGGTCGTTCTTCAGAAGACTTGCAGAAAAATGATGAATGCTCTTCACCCCACAAGGTCCTTGCTCTAACTTGGCATGTGATATGGGTACAGCATGCATATAATGTCCTGGAGTGTATCTACTCTGTTGCAATGCCATGTGCTTAGCATGCTGATCATGCATGTAAATATGTCACGCCTTCCTGTTTTTCAGTACCTATTCCATTCATGATAACATGTTTTCAAATTCAAGTACTGTCATTCTACTCTATCGCAATGCCATCTGCTTAATTTGGACATCATGCTTCTGAATATATTATGCATTGTTATTCATCAGTATGTACTTCATTTGTCTACCATACCATGTTTTTTTACATTGAAGTGTTGTTCTAGTGCTCTGTTGCAATGCCATCTTATTTTCCTAATCATACACGTGTATGTTGCCTTAGTTATTTCTGTATGTATTCCGCTAGCATACAGTTTTATATTCAACTAGTGTGTTTTTTGCTATGTTATCCTGTCGTATCCCTAGCTCTTACACCATACTCCCTCCGTCTGGATTACATGTTACCGAAATGGATAAAAAAGGGTGTATCTAGAACTGAAATACGCCTAGACCCATCCATTTTTTCCGGATGGAGGGAATACATGTCAATATGTCATGCCTTTCTATTCTTCAGTACCTATTCCATCTCTCTGTTGTCGCATGTTTTATAATTAAAGCACCATTCTTCTATACAAGGCATGCAAGGGGAAGACGACTATGTTAGAATCTGAAGGGTTACAAACAAGGCCTTTGCAAAAGATCCAAGTGCCAGGAGATAATAAACCAACTCTAGTTTTTATAGATACTGCTCCAGCACAAAGAAACCCAACTCCTACTGATAATAAGCAGATTCCAGTGGCCAAAGAACTAGTCCGCTCCAGTCCAGCAAAAATATGTCAACTCAATTCTAAGAAGCATGTGCGTATCCTTGCATCATGAAATTTTATAGCATGCTGATCATATTTTCTACATGTTTCTTACCCATCTCTCCTTTAGAAAATAAGCTTAACAGATAGAAGAATTTCTGCAATGGTATCGTTTATGAGGAAAGATTCTTGCAGGAATTCTCTGTGCTCCAATGTAGATGTAAGTACCTGTTGTATATCACTATATTTTTACATCAGCATGTATTTTGTTAATCGGCATGAATCCAACCTTTATCTGATCTAAATTTAGTTGTAGCAAAATGTATGATTAAAGGCCACAATGTTGATTTTTGCAAGGAAAACTGCCTGGTAGTTTTGCATCCTGAGCTGCATGAGTGTACTATCTCATATCAGTGGGTTTGAATACTTTGGTTCTGAAGTGGGTTTTTCAGTGTTTTTTTATTGTGTTGTCCTGACGTATTCCTAGCTCTTACATCATACTCCCCCCGTCCAGATTAAATGTCGCAGAAATGAATAAAACTGGATGTATCTAGAACTGAAATACGCCTAGACCCATCCATTTATTTCCGGATGGAGGGAATACATGTCAATATGTCATGCCTTTCTATTCTTCAGTACCTATTCCATCTCTGTTGTAGCATGTTTTATAACTGAATCACCATTCTTCTATATAAGGCATGCAAGGGGAAGACGGCTATGTTAGAATCTGAAGGGTTACAAACCAGGTCTTTGCAAAAGATCCAAATGCTAGGAGATAATAAACCAACTCCATTTTTCATAGATACTGCTCCAGCACAGAGAAACACAACTCCCACTGATAATAAGCAGATTCCAGTGGCCAAAGAACTAGTCTGCTCCAGTCCAGCAAAAGAATGTCAACTCCATTCTAAGAAGCGTGTGCGTATCCTCGCATCATGAAATTTTATAGCATTCTGATCATATTTTCTATATGTTTCTTACCCATCTCTCTTTTAGAAAATAAGGTTAAACGATACAAGACTTCCTCCATTGGGATCGTATTCGAGGAAAATATCTTGCGGGAATTCTCTGTACTCCAATGCTGATGTAAGTACCTGTTGTATATCACTATATTTTTACATCAGCATGTATTTTGTTAATCGGCATGAATCTAACCTTTGTCTGATCTAAAATTAGTTGTAGCAAAATGTTAAAGGCGCCAATGTTGATTTTTGTAAGGAAAACTGCCTGGTGGTTTTGCATACTGAGCTGCATGAATGTACTATCTCATATCACGCACATTACTGAATTGTAGTGCTTCTTTGATTGCCCATTCATTCATTGTGTCAATGTTGCTTTCGTATTACCTTACCTAGCTAATGATAGATGTGCCATATTGTGTTAATTTAGTGTAGGCTAGTTGCCCAAACGTTCGTTGTGTCAATGGTGCTTTCCTGTTATCTGACTTGGCCAATGATAGCAATGCTAGTGTGTTAATTTTGTGCAGGCTGCTGAAGATAAGAAGACAAACTCTGAAAACAGCAAGGCAACCCCATTGTTTCTTTCCAGTAAATCTAGGCCAGGTAATATGGCAATAACTCATGATTAATCTGTTTGGTTCCCGTCCTAATTTATGTTATGATGCAGTGGTCGAGGCACTCCCCACTATCAATAATACAAGCCTGCCAAAATCGCCATCTAAATCTGTTCAGTATCCTCTGTCTTGAATGCAACGGAATAAATGTATGTTTGTGGACCAATTAATGGCTGAAGCAATGATGGAAATGGTGGATGAATCAGAGGTGCAGAGTCGTGCGACACAACAACTGATCAATGTTTTCAGAGACAGTGTAGCAAAGCAGTAAGAACTTGCCCACATGCTTATGGGCGCCATCTGTGCTGAGGTTGCAGATTGTGATGTTGTAGATGGTTAGGTTCTGCTCATTTATTTGCACTGGCATCAATCTTTGATTGCCCAGTGGATGTAATTTCCTATAATATATGCTGGATGTGCAACATTATTCCCTGTATGTCATACCTTTGCTTGATCAGTTTTGGTCCTGTGCATAATTACTCGTCGTAATGGGCTCAAATTATCTAATTTGGCCTAAAGACATGAACGAACTTTAGTGGGACCATTAAGTTAATGGGCCGTTACTAGGCCGAAAGTTAATGGTCGGCCCTCTTACCTACCGGGTCGTTAACAGGCCGACATTGAAGTGGGCAACAGGTGGCCCCAATTTATTTCACGGGCCATTAATAGGTCGTTACTAAGTTTAGCATACATATGGCCCAACTATACTATGGGCCTTTAGCAGGCCGAAAGAGACAGCGGGCTTGTACTAGACCATCAAGAGCATGGGCCGCTAAGAGGCCGAAAGTCAGGTCGTATTGTAAACGGCCCAACTGTGTTGTGAGCCTTTAGCAGGCCGAAAGTTAGGTCGTATTGTAAACGGCCCAACTGTGTTGTGGGCCTTTAGCAGGCCGAAAGAGAAACCGGGCTGGTATTTGGACCATCAAGGGCATGGGCCATTAAAAGGCCAAAACTAAGGTCCGACTACAAATGTCCCAACTCATTTATGGTCCGTTAACAGGCCGAAAGGCACACAAGACCGGGAATTGGCCCAACACTTAAATGGGTCGCTAAAAGGCCAAAACTCAGGTCCGACTACAAATGGCCCAACTGATTTATGGGCCGTCAACAGGTTGAAAGTGACACCGGGCCAGAAATTGGCCCAACACTTAAATGGGCCGCTAAAAGGCCGAAACTCGGGTTCGATTACAAATGGCCCATCAGATTTACGGGCTATCAACGGGTTGAAAGACACACTGGGCCGGAAATTAGCCCAACATTTAAATGGGTCGCTAAAAGGCCGAAATATGTACATCCTGAAAATTGGCCCATCCATTAAATGGGCCGTTAACAGGCCGAAATCTCATCGGGTCGATATTGAGCCCAAATATATAGCGGGCTGTTAACGGGCTCGAACTGACGATGGGCTGCAATGGTGTCAAATCTTTAACGGGCCGAATTGGCACATCTCGTATGGGTCGTGGGCTTAAATGGACCTGACACAAGTAGACCTTATATGGGTCGGCCTGCTAATTTTTACTGGGCCGGCCTTTTTCACCGGAATGGGCCACTGTTGGGCCATGCCACGTGTCGACCTATCATAGGCGCCTCCTGTCCAATGAGTGGATGACATCTGTCCCAATGGTGAGGCAACACGTGTTTCCTGCGGCCAATGATGATTTTACACGTGGAAAACCCCCATTGGTCCGGGCTATTAACGGGTTATCGGATCCAAAACCGGACCTGATAGCTTAATGGCGTTCCGTTACGGTGGATGCCACGTGTCAGTCACCCTTGACGAAAGCACTCCTGTGACGCGCGATTTATTATCATGGAAGTGGACACTTCCGTCATGATAATTTTGGTGATGTCATGGAACACTTGTACGACAGCACAGGTATGACTATCTTGATTCTGTCATAAAATCGTCATTGATGTACATGCATGACCAAAAACGTGACCTACTGTGACAAACACGTATCATCACAGAAGTGTATTTTTTTTGTAGTGCAAACTGATAATTCTAAGAGACTTGCAAATATAACCAATCATACATAAAAGAATTCAGAGAAGATTCAAATATTGTTCATAGATAAACTTGATCATAAACCCACAATTCATCGGTCTCAATAAACACACCGCAAAAGAAGATTACATCGAATAGATCTCCACAAGAGAGGGGGAGAACTTTGTATTGAGATCCAAAAAGAGAGAAGAAGCCATCTAGCTAATAACTATGGACCCATAGGTCTGAAGTAAACTACTCACACTTCATCGAAGGGGCTATGGTGTTGATGTAGAAGCCCTCCGTGATCGATGCCCCCTCCGGCGGAGCTCCGGAACAGGCCCCAAGATGGGATCTCATGGATACAGAAAGTTACAGCGGTGGAATTAGGGTTTTGGATCCGTATCTGGTAGTTTGGGGGTACGTAGGTATATATAGGAGGAAGGAGTACGTCGGTGGAGCAACAGGGGGCCCACGAGGGTGGAGGGCACACCTGGGGGGTAGGCGCGCCCCCCTACCTCGTGGCCTCCTGGTTGATGTTTTGATGTAGGGTCCAAGTCCTCTGGATCATGTTCGTTCTGAAAATCATGTTCCCGAAGGTTTCATTCCGTTTGGACTCCGTTTGATATTCTTTTTCTGCGAAACCCTAAAATAGGCAAAAAAACAGCAATTCTGGGCCGGGCCTCCGATTAATAGGTTAGTCCCAAAAATAATATAAAAGTGTATAATAAAGCCTAATAATGTCCAAAATAGAATATAATATAGCATGGAACAATCAAAAATTATAGATACGTTGGAGACGTATCACATACCTAGTTCAATCTCGTTACAGGCAAGTCTCTTTACTCATTCCGTAAGGCATCATCCCGCAACTAACTCATTAGTCACATTGCTTGCAAGGCTTATAGTGATGTGCATTACCGAGAGGGCCCAGAGATACCTCTCCGATATTCGAAGTGAAAAATCCTAATCTCGATCTATGCCAACCCAACAAACAACTTCGGAGACACCTATAGAGCATCTTTATAATCACCCAGTTACGTTGTGATGTTTGATAGCACACAAGGTGTTCCTCTGGTATTCGGGAGTTGCATAATCTCATAGTCAAAGGAATATGTATAAGTCATGAAGAAAGCAATAGCAATAAAACTTAACGATCATTATGCTAAGCTAACGGGTGGGTCTTGTCCATCACATCATTCTCCTAATGATGTGGTCCCGTTCATCAAATGACAACACATGTCTATGGTTAGGAAGCTTAACCATCTTTGATAAATGAGCTAGTCAAGTAGAGGCAGACTAGGGACACTTTGTTTTGTCTATGTATTCACACATGTATCAAGTTTCCGGTTAATACAATTCTAGCATGAATAATAAACATTTATCATGATATAAGGAAATATAAATAACAACTTTATTATTGCGTCTAGGGCATATTTCCTTCAGGTTCTGCAACACCACCTTTGTTGCAATTTTCAAAACATTTATGGGTCGCTGATCTAATGGATGTCGATGGAGGCGGTGGGTCCTTTAAAAGATCCATCGCCTGACATGTAGGATGCCCGTTTCTCACCACCTCTTTGTCAAACCTTCCATCCTCCATTCATTTTTCCCGGTTTTTCATCTTCTTCTATTTTTTCTTGAATACACACACCGTGTGTATCATTGCTCTTATAAAGGATGTTGGATTACCTGCTTCCTGGGGCTTCATAGGCAAGGAGGCCCTCTGCGCCATCAGTTTCGCAGTGGCGTGCCACGGGGGCCTATCGGGGGCTCTTTGCTTGTTCGATCTGTCTACATGGTGCGCATCCGGGCGACCTGCCTTGACTATCCATGACGAGGCCACCGTCATGTGACGGCTTCTGCAGGGCCCGCGATAGATTTCTCGTGCGTTGTCCCATGCGTGACGGGATAGCCGGACCCTCTTGTCGGTGTCCTTTCCCCATGCCGGGCTAGTTCGGTGGCGACAAGTAGGTCTCGCGCGCATTCCCGCGTGCGACGGTCCTTCAGGACCCGCCTGTCGGCGTCCTTGCCCCTCGTAGGACTGGTTTGGGGGCAACAGGCGGGATGTGCGTCACGCCCTCTTGCGCTGGTTTGCGTGTAGAGGCGGGCAGGGCGTGTGTCCTGTTAGCCTGTCAGGACCAGTGATACGTCTCCAACGTATCTATGATTTTTTATTGTTCCATGCTATTATATTATCTGTTTTTCATGTTTATGGGCTTTATTATACACTTTTATATTATTTTTGGGACTAACCTATTAACCGGAGGCCCATCCCAAAATGTTGTTTTATTGCCTATTTCAATGTTTCGAAGAAAAGGAATATCAAATGGAGTCCAAATGGAATGAAACCTTTGGGAGAGTTATTTTTGGAACGGAAGCAACCCAGGAGACTTGGAGTAGACGTCAGGGAAGCTTCGAGGAAGCCACGAGGCAGGGAGGCACGCCATACCCTCCTGGGCGTGACCCCTACCCTCGTGCGCCCCTCGTGGCTCCCCAGCCCGACTTCTTTCGCCTATATATGTCCTTATACCCTAAAAACATCGAGGAGCAGAATTGATCGGGAGTTCCGCCGCCAGAATCCTCCGTAGCCATCGAAAACCAATCTAGACCTGTTCCGGCACCCTGCCGGAGGGGGGAATCCCTCTCCGGTGGCCATCTTCATCATCCCGGTGCTCTCCATGACGAGGATGGAGTAGTCCTCCCTCAGGGTTGAGGGTATGTACCAGTAGCTATGTGTTTGATCTCTCTCTCTCATGTTCTTAAGGTGGTATGATCTTGATGTATCGCGAGCTTTGCTATTATAGTTGGATCTTATGATGTTTCTCCCCCTCTACTCTCTTGTAATGGATTGAGTTTTCCCTTTGAAGTTACCTTATCGGATTGAGTCTTTAAGGATTTGAGAACACTTGATGTATGTCTTGCATGTGCTTATCTGTGGTGACAATGGGACATCATGTGATCCACTTGATGTATGTTTTGGTGATCAACTTGCGAGTTCCGTGACCTCGTGAACTTATGCATAGGGGTTGGCACACGTTTTCGTCTTGACTCTCCGGTAGAAACTTTGGGTCACTCTTTGAAGTTCTTTGTGTTGGTTGAATAGATGAATCTGAGATTGTGTGATGCATATCATATAATCATACCCACGGATACTTGAGGTGACATTGGAGTATCTAGGTGACATTAGGGTTTTGGTTGATTTGTGTCTTAAGGTGTTATTCTAGTACGAACTCTAGGATAGATTGAACGGAAAGAATAGCTTCGTGTTATTTTACTACGGACTCTTGAATAGATCAATCAGAAAGGATAACTTTGAGGTGGTTTCGTACCCTACCATAATCTCTTCGTTTGTTCTCCACTATTAGTGACTTTGGAGTGACTCTTTGTTGCATGTTGAGGGATAGTTATATGATCCAATTATGTTATTATTGTTGAGAGAACTTGCACTAGTGAAAGTATGAACCCTAGGCCTTGTTTCAACGCATTGCAATACCGTTTGTGCTCACTTTTATCATTAGTTACCTTGCTGCTTTTATATTTTTGATTACAAAAACCTATATCTACCATCCATATTGCACTTGTATCACCATCTCTTCGCCGAACTAGTGCACCTATACAATTTACCATTGTATTGGGTGTGTTGGAGACACCAGAGACTCTTCGTTATTTGATTGCAGGGTTGCTTGAGAGAGACCATCTTCATCCTATGCCTCCCACGGATTGATAAACCTTAGGTCATCCACTTGAGGGAAATTTGTTGTTGTCCTACAAACCTCTGCACCTGGAGGCCCAACAACATCTACAAGAAGAAGGTTGTGTAGTAGACATCAAGCTCTTTTCTGGCGCCGTTGCCGGGGAGGTTAGCACTTGAAGGCATATCTTTAGATCTTGCAATCGAATCTTTTAGTTTCTTGTTTTAGCACTAGTTTAGTCTATAAAAGAAAACTACAAAAAATGGAATTGAGGGTACTTCATATGCTTCATCTTTTTAATATCTTTCATGAAAATAAGGATTCCGATAATTGTGCCAAAGTGTTAGAAGAACAATGCATTAAAATGTTTGGCACTAAATCTTTGTATGATGAGCATGGTTGCAATGTTGTTAGTATAAATTCCTTGGATATCTAGGATGCTAATGATAGGCAAAGCCACAAGCTTGGGGATGTTATGTTTGATGAAGATGATATTTTTTTGTCCCCCAAGTTTTGATGAGCAAATTTGTTTTGATGATAGCATGCCTCCTATTTATGATGATTATATTGATGGAAGTGGGTTTGGAAGAGTTTCAACTTTAGGAAGTAATGATCCCACTATTTTGGAGGGTGTTGAAGCTTATTGTGATAATTATGAAAGTGGGTTCGGAGAGGTCATGACTTTAGTTAATGTTAATCCCACTATTTTGGAAGAGTGTCAACTTTGCATAATTGTAGATCATGAAAAGAATGCTTTATGTGATGGTTATATTGTTGAATTCACTCATGATGCTACTGAAAATTATTATGAGGGAGGAATATATGCTCATAGGAATTGCAATAATATCAAGTTTCCTCTCTATGTGCTTAAAATCTTGAAGATTTGCTTGTTTTACCTTCCTATGCAAGTTGATTCTTCTTCCCACAAGTTGTTTGCCCACAAAATCCCTATGCATAGGAAGTGGGTTAGACTTAAATGTGCTATTCATATTATTCATGATGCTCTCTTTATGTTACAATTCTTATCTTTTATGTGAGCATCATTGAAATCATCATGCCTAGCTAGGGGCGTTAAACGATAGCGCTTGTTGGGAGGCAACCCAATTTTATTTTTGTTCCTTGATTTTTGTTCCTGTTTAGTAATAAATAACTTATCTATCCTCTGTTATGATTGAGTTTTTAAGTTTTAATTAGTGTTTGTGCCAAGTAGAACCTTTGGGAAGACTTGGGGAAAGTCTTTGCGATCTTGCTGTAAAAAACAGAAACTTTAGCGCCCACGAGATTTGCTGCCATTTGTTAATGGAGTGATATTTAGTTAATTATTTTTTCAGATGATTTATAGATAAATTCCTCACGTCCATCAATTTATTTTAGAATTTTTGGGGTTCCAGACGTATTCGATACCTACATATTACTACAGACTGTTCTGTTTTTGACAGATTCTGTTTTTCGTGTGTTGTTTGCTTATTTTGATGAATCTATGGCTAGTAATAGAGTTTATGAACCATAGAAAAGTTGGAATGCAGTAGGTTTAACGCCAATATAAATAAATAATGAGTTCATTATAGTACCTTGAAGTGGTGGTTTGTTTTCTTTTACTAACGGAGCTCACGAGTTTTCTGTTAAGTTTTGTGTTGTGAAGTTTTCAAGTTTTGGGTAAATATTCGATGGACTATGGAATAAGGAGTGTCAAGAGCCTAAGCTTGGGGATGCCCAAGGCACCCCAAGATAATATTCACGGACAACCAAGAGCCTAAGCTTGGGGATGCCCCGGAAGGCATCCCCTCTTTCGTCTTCGTTCATCGGTAACTTGGAGCTATATTTTTGTTCACCACATGATATGTGTTTTTGCTTGGAGCGTCAATTTACTTTTTTAGGATTTGCTTGCTGTTATTTAGAACAATGTTTTGCATCTTTTATTTCAGTAAAAGTGGCATTGATGGCCTTTACTATGCCTATTTTACAAGTCTACATGTTGCTGTTTGAAAACAGAAAGTTTACCACTGTTGCAAAAATTCCCTAGAAAAGTCAGTATGTGATAAAATGTTGAAACCTTTTGAATAATAAGCTCTGATAAATTTACTACAGTGGTAATTTTATTTCATAATTTTTGGAGCTATGTAAGTATGGATCTTGCTGCATTCTTCACAGACTGTCCTGTTTAGGCAGATTGCTGTTATGTTTGCATTGTTTGCATATGTTTTCTTGTTTAATGATTCTATTTGAGGATAGGACTATTAAATATGCGGAGGAATTTAGTATGCAATGTTGATTAATAATTTTAGTGATTTTCTACAGAAGATTATGATAAGGTTTTTTCATTGGTTTATACTAACTTATCTCACGAGTCCTTGTTGAGTTTTGTGTGGATGAAGCTTTTGAGATTTAGGGAGACCATGATATGAGAGGAATTAAGGAGACACAAAATCTAAAGATTGGGGATGCCCAATGCATCCCAAGATAATATTTCAAGAAGTCTCAAGCGTCTAAGCTTGGGGATGCCCCGGTTGGCATCCCACCTTTCTTCTTCAACAACAATCGGTTAGTATCAGTTGATCCTAAGTTTTTGGGAAAATTTGATAATTTGCCACCCCTTACCTCCCCCCTTTCATAATTTGCCCCCCCCCCTGAGAATGACAGGTGGGGCCCAGGCCCGCCCGTCATTGAGACAATGGGTGGCAAATTGTGAAAGGGGGAAGTAAGGGGTGGCAAATTATCAAATCGCCCAAGTTTTTGCTTCTTCAAATGATGTTAGCTATTTTTAGATGTCATTTTATTTTGTTTTTCTTGCTGTTTGAATAAAGTATCAAGATCTGAAATTATTAAATGGGAGAGTCTTCACATAGCTAAATAATTATTTAACTACTCATTGATCTTCACTTATATCTTTCGGAGTAGTTTGTCATTTGCTCTAGTGCTACACTTATATCTTTCTAGAGCACGGTGGTCTTTTTATTTTATAGAAATATATAAACTCTCATGCTTCACTTATATTATTTTGAGATTCTTTAGAACAGCATGGTAATTTGCTTTGGTTATGAAACCAGTCCTAATATGATGGGCATCCAAGATGGGTATAATAAAAACTTTCATAAAAACTGCATTGAATACTATGAGAAGTTTGATACTTGATGATTGTTTTGAGATATTAAGATGGTGATATTAGAGTCATGCTAGTTGAGTATTTGTGAATTTGAGAGATACTTGTGTTAAAGTTTGTGATTCCTGTAGCAAGCATGTATGGTGAACCGTTATGTGATGAAGTCGGAGCATGATTTATTTATTGTTTGTCATCCTTATGAGTGGCGGTTGGGGACGAGCGATGGTCTTCCTACCAATCTATCCCCCTAGGAGCATGCGCGTAGTGCTTTATTTCGATAACTAATAGATTTTTGCTATAAGTATGTGAGTTCTTTATGACTAATGTTGAGTCCATGGATTATACGCACTCTCACTCTTCCATCATTGCTAGCCTCTCTAGTACCGCGCAACTTTCGTCGATACCATAAACCCACCATTACCTTCCTCAAAACAGCCACCATACCTACCTATTATGGCATTTCCATAGCCATTCCAAGATATATTGCGATGCAACTTTCCACCGTTACGTTTATTATGACACGCTTCATCATTGTCATATTGCTTTGCATGATCATGTAGTTGACATCGTATTTGTGGCAAAGTCACCATTCATAATTCTTTCATACATGTCACTCATGAGTCATTGCACATCCCGGTACACCGCCGGAGGCATTCATATAGAGTCATATCTTGTTCTAAGTATCGAGTTGTAATTTTTTGAGTTGTAAGTAAATAAAAGTGTGACGATCATCATTATTAGAGCATTGTCCCAAGTGAGGAAAGGATGATGGAGACTATGATTCCCCCACAAGTCAGGATGAGTCTCCGGACGAAAAATAAAGAAATAAAAAAGATGCCATAAAAAAGAGAAGGCCCCAAAAAAAGAAAAAGAAAAAGAAAAAAATGAGAGAAAAAGAGAGAAGGGGCAATGCTATTATCCTTTACCACACTTGTGTTTCAAAGTAGCACCATGATCTTCATGATAGAGAGTCTCCTATGTTGTCACTTTCATATACTAGTGGGAATCTTTCATTATAGAACTTGGCTTGTATATTCCAATGACGAGCTTCCTTAAAATGCCCTAGGTCTTCATGAGCAAGCGAGTTGGATGCACACCCACTTAGTTTCTTTTTGAGCTTTCATACACTTATAGCTCTAGTGCATCCATTGCATGGCAATCCCTACTCACTCACGTTGATATCTATTGATGGGCATCTCCATAGGCCGTTGATACGCCTAGTTGATGTGAGACTATCTTCTCCTTTTTGTCTTCTCCACAACCACCATTCTATTCCACCTATAGTGCTATGTCCATGGCTCACGCTCATGTATTGCGTGAAGATTGAAAAAGTTTGAGAACATCAAAAGTATGAAACAATTGCTTGGCTTGTCATCGGGGTTGTGCATGATTTAAATATTTTGTGTGATGAAGATAGAGCACAACCAGACTATATGATTTTGTAGGGATAACTTTCTTTGGCCATGATATTTTGAGAAGACATAATTGCTTAGTTAGTATGCTGGAAGTATTATTATTTTTATGTCAATATTAAAATTTTGTCTTGAATCTTATGGATCTGAATATTCTTGCCACAATAAAGAGAATTACATGGATAAATATGTAGGTGTCATTCCACATCAAAAATTCTGTTTCTATCATTTACCTACTCGAGGATGAGCAGGAATTAAGCTTGGGGATGCTTGATATGTCTCCAACGTATCTATAATTTTTTTGTTCCATGCTATTATATTATCTGTTTTGGATGTTTATGGGCTTTATTATACACTTTTATATTATTTTTGGGACTAACCTATTAACTGGAGGCCCAGCCCAAAATGATGTTTTATTACCTATTTCAGTGTTTCGAAGAAAAGGAATATCAAATGGAGTCCAAACAGAATGAAACTTTCGGGAGAGTTATTTTTGGAATGGAAGCAACCCAGGAGACTTGGACTAGACGTTAGGGAAGCTTCGAGGAAGCCATGAGGCAGGGAGGCGTGCCCTACCCCCCTGGGCGTGCCCCCCAACCTCGTGGGCCCCTCGTGGCTCCCCTGGTCAACTTCGTTCGCCTATATATGTCCATATACCCTAAAAACATGGAGGAGCAGAATAGATCGGGAGTTCCGCCTCCAGAAGCCTCCGTAGCCACCGAAAACCAACCTAGACCTGTTCCGGCACCCTGTCGGAGGGGGGAATCCCTCTCCGGTGGCCATCTTCATCATCCCGGTGCTCTCCATGACGAGGAGGGAGTAGTTCTCCCTCGGGGCTGAGGGTATGTACCAGTAGCTATGTGTTTGATCTCTCTTTCTCTCATGTTCTTGAGGTGGTACGATCTTGATGTATCGCGAGCTTTGCTATTATAGTCGGATCTTATGATGTTTCTCCCCCTCTACTCTCTTGTAATGGATTGAGTTTTCCCTTTGAAGTTACCTTATCGGATTGAGTCTTTAAGGATTTGAGAACACTTGATGTATGTCTTGCATGTGCTTATCTGTGGTGACAATGGGATATCACAAGATCCACTTGATGTATGTTTTGGTGATCAACTTGCGAGTTTTGTGACCTCGTGAACTTATGCATAGGGGTTGGCACACGTTTTCGGCTTGACTCTCCGGTAGAAACTTTGGGGCACTCTTTGAAGTTCTTTGTGTTGGTTCAATAGATGAATCTGAGATTGTGTGATGCATATCGTATAATAATACCCACGGATACTTGAGGTGACATTGGAGTATCTAGGTGACATTAGGGTTTTGGTTGATTTGTGTCTTAAGGTGTTATTCTAGTACAAACTCTAGGATAGATTGAACGGAAAGAATAGCTTCGTGTTATTTTACTACGGACTCTTGAATAGATCGATCAGAAAGGATAACTTTGAGGTGGTTTCGTACCCTACCATAATCTCTTCGTTTGTTCTCCACTATTAGTGACTTTGGAGTGACTCTTTGTTGCATGTTGAGGGATAATTATATGATCCAATTATGTTATTATTGTTGAGAGAACTTGCACTAGTGAAAGTATGAACCCTAGGCCTTGTTTCAACGCATTGCAATACCATTTGTGCTCACTTTTATCATTAGTTACCTTGCTGTTTTTATATTTTCAGATTACAAAAACCTATATCTAGCATCCATATTGCACTTGTATCACCATCTCTTCGCCGAACTAGTGCACCTATACAATTTACCATTGTATTGGGTGTGTTGGGGACACAAGAGACTCTTTGTTATTTGATTGCAGGGTTGCTTGAGAGAGACCATCTTCATCCTACGCCTCCCACGGATTGATAAACCTTAGGTCATCCACTTGAGGGAAATTTGCTGCTGTCCTACAAACCTCTGCACCTGGAGGCCCAACAACATCTACAAGAAGAAGGTTGTGTAGTAGATATCAACCAGCCACCCTGCTTGGGTATGCGCTAGCGATGCATGGGTTGTGATGCCCAGGTGTGTCGGCAGTGGCGGAGACAAGACCGAGGCCTGGGGAGCCTGGGCCCGGGACATGAGGATTTGTTTCTTCACTGACTATAGCGATTTTGAACTGTTGAGCACTGTTGAACACTGTAGCTATGAAGCAGGCCAAGGACGTAGTGTTTGGCTGGCTCCTCCCCTGTGTGTCGGTGTTGCTTCCATCTGCCAATCCGGAGGGGCATCCAACTGGCTGTGCGAAGGGTGGTTCACCCGGCTATTGGACGGTACGAGTTGGGTAACCTCCAAATATAAGGGTGAATTAACCTAGTAATAAGTATTTCTCTCACTAGAGAACCAATGTTTATCGAACCAAAAGGAGTTCTTCCAGCAAACAGAGTCACTGGTACCTCCACGCAAAACATAAGACAAACTTGTCTCTAACACGTCAAGAAGATTGTCAAGCTTTGTGTCTTGCTAGTTACAAAATTAAATTACACGTTACGGTAGGAATGGATAGATAGTTAAAACAAAAGAAATGGTACAACAAAGAAAACCTATTTTTAGTAAAGTTTTTGGTATAAAAAGATAGCCTCGGGGCCATAGGTTTGTTAGGGAACGTAGTAATTCAAAAAATTCCTACGATCACGCAAGATCTATCTAGGAGAAGCATAGCAACGAGACGGGAGAGTGTGTCCATGTACCCTCATAGACAGAAAGAGGAAGCGTGTAGTAACACGGTTGATGTAGTCAAACGTCTTCACAATCCAACCGATCCAAGTACCGAACGTACGGCACCTCCGTGTTCAGCACACGTTCAGCACGATGACGTTCCTCGAGCTCTTGATCCAGTAGAGGGACGAGGGAGAGTTCCGTCGGAACGACAGCGTGGTGACGGTGATGATGAAGTCACCGGCGCAGGGCTTTGCCTAAGCACTACGACGATATGACTGAGGTGTTAAACTGTGGAGGGGGGCACCGCACACGGCTAAGAGATTGTCTATTGTGCTTTGGGGTGCCCCCTGGCCACGTATACAAAGGAGGGGGGCGAGAGGCCGGCGGCCAGGAGGGGCGCGCCATGGGGGGAGTCCTACTTGGACTCCTAGTCCAAGTAGGATTCGCCCCCCCCCTTCCTTTCTTCCACCGGAGGGAATAGGAAGGAGAGGGAGATGGAAAGGGAAGGGGGCGCTGCCCCCTCCTCCTTGTCCTATTCCGACTCCCAAGGAGGAGGGCGCGTGGCCACCTCCCGTGGGCTTCCCTCTCTCTCCCTTAGGCCCATGTTGGCCCAATACTTCACCGGGGGGTTCTGGTAACCCCTCGGTACTCCAGAAAAATACCTGGATCACTCGAAACCATTCCGATGTCCGAATATAACCTTCCAATATATGAATCTTTACCTCTCGACCATTTCGACACTCCACGTCATGTCTGTGCTCTCATTCGGGACTCCGAACAAACTTCGGTCATCAAATCACATAACTCATAATACAAATCGTCATTGAACGTTAAACATGCGGACCCTACGGGTCCGAGGACTATGTAGACATGACCAAGACACATCTCCGGTCAATAACCAATAGCGTAACCTGGATGCTCATATTGGCTTCTACATATTCTATGAAGATTTTTATCAGTCAAACCGCATAACAACATATGTTATTCCCTTTGTCATCAGTATGTTACTTGTCCGAGATTCGATCGTCGCTATCACCATACCTAGTTCAATCTCGTTACCGGCAAGTCTCTTTACTCGTTCCGTAATGTATCATCCCACAACTAACTCATTAGTCACATTGCTTGCAAGGCTTATAGTGATGCGCATTACCAAGAGGGCCTAGAGATACCTCTCCGATACTCGGAGTGACAAATCCTAATCTCGATCTATGCCAACTCAACAAAAACCATAGGAGACACCTGTAGAGCATCTTTATAATCACCCAGTTACATTGTGACGTTTGATAGCACAAAAAGTGTTCCTCCGGTATTCGGGAGTTGCATAATCTCATAGTCAAAGGAATATGTATAAGTCATGAAGAAAGCAATAGCAATAAAACTAAACAATCATTATGCTAAGCTAACGGATGGGTCTTGTCCATCACATCATTCTCTAATGATGTGATCCCATTCATCAAATGACAACACATGTCTATGGTCATGAAACTTAACCATCTTTGATTAACGATATAGTCAAGTAGAGGCATACTAGGGACACTCCATTTTGTTTATGTATCCACACATGTACTAAGTTTTCGGTTAATACAATTCTAGCATGAATAATAAACATTTATCATGATATAAGGAAATATAAATAACAACTTTATTATTGCCTCTAGGGCATATTTCCTTCAGTTTAACTGGAAACTTAGTACATGTGTGGATACATAAACAAAACGGAGTGTCCCTAGTATGCCTCTACTTGACTAGCTCGTTAATCAAAGATGGTTAAGTTTCCTAGCCATAGACATGTGTTGTCATTTGATGAACGGGATCACATCATTAGAGAATGATGTGATGGACTAGACCCATCCGTTAGCTTAGCACTATGATCGTTTAGTTTATTGCTATTGCTTTCTTCACGACTTATACATGTTCCTATGACTATGAGATTAAGCAACTCCCGAATACCGAAGGAACACCTTGTGTGCTATCAAATGTCACAACGTAACTGGGTGCTACGTCTTGAGCTTGCGTTGGTTTTCCCCGAAGAGGAAGGGATGATGCAGCAGAGTAGCGTAAGTATTTCCCTCAGTTTTTGAGAACCAAGGTATCAATCCAGTAGGAGCCCATGCTCAAGTCACTCGTACCTGCACAAAGCGATAGCTACTCGCAACCAACGCGATTAGGGGTTGTCAAGCCCTTCACGGTCACTTACGAGAGTGAGATCTGATAGATATAATATTTTTGGTATAAAGATGCAAAGTAAAAAGTAAAGGCAAAGTAAAAAAACTAAAGAAAGATTAAAGTAATGGAGATTGATATGATGAGAATAGACCCGGGGGCCATAGGTTTCACTAGTGGCTTCTTTCAAGAGCATAAGTATTCTACGGTGGGTGAACAAATTACTGTTGAGCAATTGACAGAATTGAGCATAGTTATGAGAATATCTAGGCATGATCATGTATATAGGCATCACGTCCGTGACAAGTAGATCGAAACGATTCTGCATCTACTACTATTACTCCACTCATCGACCGCTATCCAGCATGCATCTAGAGTATTAAGTTAAAAATAGAGTAACGCCTTAAGCAAGATGACATGATGTAGAGAGATAATTTCATGCAATATGAAATAAACCCCATCTTGTTATCCTCGATGGCAATGATACAATACGTGCCTTCCTGCCCCTTCTGTCACTGGGTAAGGACACCGCAAGATCGAACCCAAAGCTAAGCACTTCTCCCATGGCAAGAACTACCAATCTAGTTGGCCAAACCAAACGGATAATTCGAAGAGACTTGCAAATATAACCAATCATACATAAAAGAATTCAGAAAAGATTCAAATATTATTCATAGATAGACTTGATCATAAACCCACAATTCATCGGTCTCAGCAAACACACTACAAAAAGAAGATTACATCGAATAGATCTCCACAAGAGAGGGGGAGAACTTTGTATTGAGATTCAAAGAGAGAGAAGAAGCCATCTAGCTACTAACTATGGACCCGAAGGTCTGAGGTAAACTACTCACACTTCATCGGAGGGGCTAGGATGATGTAGAAGCCCTCCGTGATGACGGCCCTCTTTCGGCGGAGCTCCGGAACAGGCCCCAAGATGGGATCTCGTGGATACAGAAAGTTGCGGCAGTGGAATTAGGTTTTTGGCTCCTGTTCTGATCGTTTGGGGGTATGTGTGTATATATAGGAGGAAGGAGTACGTCGGTGGAGCACCGAGGGGCCCACGAGGCAGGGGCGCGCCCTAGGGGGGCACGCCCCACACCCTCGTGACCTCCTCTTTGACCCCTTGTAGTAGGGTCCAAGTCTCCTGGATCACGTTCGGTGAGAAAATCACGTTCCCGAAGATTTTATTCCGTTTGGACTCCATTTGATATTCTGTTCATCCGAAACACTGAAATAGGCAAAAAAACAGTGATTCTGGGCTGGGCCTCCGGTTAATAGGTTAGTACCAAAAATAATATAAAAGTGGAAAATAAAGCCCAATATAGTCCAAAACAGTAGATAATATAGCATGGAGCAATCAAAAATTATAGATACGTCGGAGACGTATCAAGCATCCCCAAGCTTAATTCCTGCTCGTCCTCGAGTAGGTAAATGATAAAAAGAGAATTTTTTATGCGGAGTGCTACTTGGCATAATTTCAATGCAAATCTTCTTAATTGTGGTATGAATATTCAGATTAGAAAGATTCAAGACAAAAGTTTATATTGACATAGAAAATAATAATACTTCAAGCATACTAACAAAGCAATTATGTCTTCTCAAAATAACATGGCCAAAGAAAGTTATCCCTACAAAATCATATAGTCTGGCTATGCTCCATCTTCCCCACACAAAGTATTTAAATCATGCACAACCCCGATGACAAGCCAAGCAATTGTTTCATACTCTAACTTTTTCAAAACTTTTTCAATCTTCACGCAATACATGAGCGTGAGCCATGGATATAGCACTATAGGTGGAATAGAATGGTGGTTGTGGAGAAGACAAAAAGGAGAAGATAGTCTCACATCAACTAGGCGTATCAACGGGCTATGGAGATGCCCATCAATAGATATCAATGTGAGTGAGTAGGGATTGCCATGCAATTGATGCACTAGAGCTATAAATGTATGAAAGCTCAACAAAAGAAACTAGTGGGTGTGCATCCAACTTGCTTGATCACGAAGACCTAGGGCAATTTGAGGAAGCCCATCATTGGAATATACAAGCCAAGTTCTATAACGCAAAATTCCCACTAGTATATGAAAGTG
Organism: Triticum urartu; assembly: GCF_003073215.2. Taxonomy (NCBI): domain Eukaryota; kingdom Viridiplantae; phylum Streptophyta; class Magnoliopsida; order Poales; family Poaceae; genus Triticum; species Triticum urartu. Next base: position 109,525,343 of record NC_053026.1, on the reverse strand, counting down.
ACAACATATGAGACTCTCTATATGAAGAACATGGTGCTACTTTGAAGCACAATATATGAGACTCGCTATATCATGGTGCTACGTTGAAGCACAAGTGTGGAAAAAAAGATAGTAGCATTGCCCCTTTTTTTGGGCCTTCCTTTTTTTCTTTGGCCTTTTTTTTGGGACAATGCTCATTGAATGATGATCATCACACTTCTATTTATTTACAACTCAATGATTACAACTCGATACTAAAACAAAGTATGACTCTATATGAATGCCTCTGGCGGTGTACCGGGATATGCAATGAATCAAGAGTGACAAGTATGAAAGAATTATGAACGGTGGCTTTGCCACAAATACTATGTCAACTACATGATCATGCTAAGCAATATGACAATGATGGATGTGTCATGATGAACTAGATGGTGGAAAGTTGCATGGCAATATATCTCGGAATGGCTATGGAAATGCCATAATAGGTAGGTATGGTGGCTGTTTTGAGGAAGGTATATGGTAGGTGTATGATACCGGTGAAAGTTGTGCGGTATTAGAGAGGCTAGCAAGGGTGGAAGGGTGGGAGTGCGTATGATCCATGGACTCAACATTATTCATAAAGAACTCATATACTTATTGCAAAAATCTAGAAGTTATCAAAGCAAAGTATTACGTGCATGCTCCTAGGGGGATAGATTGGTAGGAAAAGACCATCGCACGTCCCCGACCGCCACTCATAAGGAAGACAATCAATAAATAAATCATGATCCGACTTCGTCACATAACGGTTCACCATACGTGCATGCTACGGGAATTACAAACTTCAGCACAAGTATTCTTGAAATTCACAACTACTCAACTAGCATGACTTTAATATTATCACCTCCATATCTCAAAACAATTATCATGCTTCAATCTTTTCTTAGTATTCAACACACTCAAAAGAAAGTTTCACAAATCTTGAATACCAAGCATATTATTATTAAGCAAATTACCATGCTATTAAGAGACTCTCAAATTAATTTAAGTGAAGCATGAGAGATCAATAGTTTCTTTAAAACGAATCCACCACCGTGCTCTAAAAGATCTAAGTGAAGCACATAGAGCAAAATTATCTACCTCAAAGGATATAAGTGAAGCACATAGAGCAAAATTATAACGTTCAAAAGATATAAGTGAAGCACATAGAGCAAAACTACTACGCTCAAAAGATATAAGTGAAACACATAGAGTATTCTATCAAATTTTAATTCATGTATGGCTCTCTCAAAAGTTGTGTACAGAAAGGATGATTGTGGCATACTAACAAACAAAGACACAAATAATACAAGACGCTCCAAGCAAAACACATATCATGTTGGTGAATAAAAATATAGCTCCTAGTAAATTACTGATGGAAGTGGACGAAAAGAGGGGATGCCTTCCGGGGCATCCCCAAGCTTTGACTTTTTGGTGTCCTTGGATTATCTTGGGGGTGCCATGGGAATACCCCAAGCTTAGTCTCTTGCCACTCCTTGTTCCTTGATCCATCAAAAGAATTCACCCAAAACTTGAAAACTTCACAACACAAAACTCAAAATAGAAAACTCGTGAGCTCCGTTAGCAAAAGAAAACAAAAGACCACTTCAAGGTACTGTAATTAACTCATTCTTTATTTATATTGGTGTTAAACCTACTGTATTACAACTTCTATGGTTCATAAACTCTATTACTAGCCATAGATTCATCAAAATAAGCAAACAACACACGAAAAACAGAATCTGTCAAAAACAGAACAGTCTGTAGTAATCTGTAGCTAACGCAAGATCTGGAACCCCAAAAATTCTAAAATAAATTGCTGTACGTGAGGAATTTATCTATTAATCATATGAAAAAAGAATTAACTAAATATCACTCTTCAAATAAAAATGACAGCATTTCTCGTGAGCGCTAAAGTTTCTGTTTTTTACAGCAAGTTCAACAAGACTTTCCCCAAGTCTTCTCAACGGTTCTACTTGGCACAAACACTAACTAAACACAAAAAACACTAACTAAACACAAAAAACACAACCAAAACAGAGGCTAAATAATTTATTTATTACTAAACAGGAGCAAAAAGCAAGGAATAAAAATAAAATTGGGTTGCCTCCCAACAAGCGCTATCGTTTAACGCCCCTAGCTAGGCATAACAAGAAAGGATAGATCTAAGTATTGCCATAGTAATAAGATAGATTGGTGAAACTCATTTCATATTCTCTACGTTCGGCAGCAAGTTTTCTTTGAGGCAAGCAAAAGTAATCAAAAGGATTAAATTTAATGGGACAAAAGTCCCCAAGATCAACCTTGGGAGGTATAGGTTCCTCCTTTGGTCCTTCATAGTGCACCACCAATTCATCATTATAAGCATACTTTTGACTGAACTTTGTGAGCCTATATTCAAATGAATATCCTAGTTCATTATTTCGAATAGCCAAATCATCATTAAGATCGGAAATTCTATCAACTAAAACATTGGTAGGAACCTTTCTTCTAAGATTTTCATTGAAAGCAACATAATCTAGAGATTGAAAACGCATTATTTCTTCTTGATCAAAGAGAATAGCTTCTATGGGAGGACGGCAAGCATCCACCCTATAATGCGCAAAGATTTCTTTGGCTTCTCTTATTATGAATCTAAACTCATGAGCCAAAAAGATAGTAGCGGTACGCTTAACAGAAGAATGCTCAATATTAGAAAATTCCAGAAAAATCCTTTGTATAGAAGGATGCATGTGCATGAATTGTCTTTCAAGTTCAACTACAAGCATGGCAATAGCGTCCGCAAGACTACTAGTTCTGTGAAGGATAGAACTACCCATAGAAGGTAAAGCACCGGCACAAGTAAAGAAATCTTGAATAACTCCTTTTCTAATAATATTACCACTACCAACACGGAATTTTTTTGTATGAAAGATGGTAGGTTCTTTAGGAGTATCAGAATTTTCCATGATATTGTTATCGCCCAAATTGGCGATAACTTCCCCAGTTTCAGACATAACGACAAGCAGGTAAACAAACTAACACACAAGCAAATAAAGAGGCAAGCAGAGAGGGAGGATAGAGAGAGAGGGCGAATAAAACGGCAAGGGTGAATTGGGGGGAGAGGAAAACGAGAGGCAAATGGCAAATAATGTAATGCGAGAGATAGGGATTGTGATGGGTACTTGGTATATTTACTTTTTGCATAGACTCCCCGGCAACGGCACCAGAAATCCATCTTGCTACGTCTTGAGCTTGCGTTGGTTTTCCCCGAAGAGGAAGGGATGATGCAGCAGAGTAGCGTAAGTATTTCCCTCAGTTTTTGAGAACCAAGGTATCAATCCAGTAGGAGCCCATGCTCAAGTCACTCGTACCTGCACAAAGCGATAGCTACTCGGAACCAACGCGATTAGGGGTTGTCAAGCCCTTCACAGTCACTTACGAGAGTGAGATCTGATAGATATAATATTTTTGGTATTTTTGGTATAAAGATGCAAAGTAAAAAGTAAAGGCAAAGTAAAAAAGCAAAGCAACATTAAAGTAATGGAGATTGATATGATGAGAATAGACCCGGGGGCCATAGGTTTCACTAGTGGCTTCTCTCAAGAGCATAAGTATTCTACGGTGGGTGAACAAATTATTGTTGAGCAATTGACATAATTGAGCATAGTTATGAGAATATCTAGGCATGATCATGTATATAGGCATCAGGTCCATGACAAGTAGATTGAAACGATTCTGCATCTACTACTGTTACTCCACTCATCGACCGCTATCCAGCATGCATCTAGAGTATTAACTTAAAAACAGAGTAATGCCTTAAGCAAGATGACATGATGTAGAGAGATAAATTCATGCAATATGAAATAAACCCCATCTTGTTATCCTCGATGGCAACGATACAATATGTGCCTTGCTGCCCCTTCTGTCACTGGGTAAGGACACCGCAAGATTGAACCCAAAGCTAAGCACTTCTCCCATGGCAAGAACTACCAATCTAGTTGGCCAAACCAAACGGATAATTCGAAGAGACTTGCAAAGATAACCAATCATACATAAAAGAATTCAGAAAAGATTCAAATATTATTCATAGATAGACTTGATCATAAACCCATAATTCATCGGTCTCAACAAACACACCGCAAAAAGAAGATTACATCGAATAGATCTCCACAAGAGAGGGGGAGAACTTTGTATTGACATTCAAAGAGAGAGAAGAAGCCATCTAGCTACTAACTATGGACCCGAAGGTCTAAGGTAAACTACTCACACTTCATCGGAGGGGCTAGGATGATGTAGAAGCCCTCCATGATGACGACCCTCTTCTGGCGGAGCTCCGGAACAGGCCCCAAGATGGGATCTCATGGATACAAAAAGTTGCGGCGGTGGAATTAGGTTTTTGGCTCCTGTTCTGATCGTTTGGGGGTACGTGTGTATATATAGGAGGAAGGAGTACGTCGGTGGGGCACCGAGGGGCCCACGAGGCAGGGGGCGCGCCCTAGGGGGGCGCGCCCCCCACCCTCGTGACCTCCTCTTTGATCCCTTGCAGTAGGGTCCAAGTCTCCTGGATCATGTTCGGTGAGAAAATCACGTTCCCGAAGATTTTATTCCGTTTGGACTTCGTTTGATATTTTGTTTATCCGAAACACTGAAATAGGCAAAAACAGCGATTCTGGGCTAGGCCTCCGGTTAATAGGTTAGTCCCAAAAATAATATAGAAGTGTAAAATAAAGCCCAATATAGTCCAAAACAGTAGATAATATAGCATGGAGCAATAAAAAATTATAGATACGTTGGAGACATATCACTGGGTGATTATAAAGATGCTCTACAGGTGTCTCTCACAGTGTTTGTTGAGTTGGCATAGATAGAGGTTAGGATTTGTCACTACATGCATCGGAGAGGTATCTTTGGGCCCTCTCGGTAATGCACATTGCTATGAGCCTTGCAAGCAATGTGACCAATGACTTAGTCACGGGATGATGCATTACGGAACGAGTAAAGAGACTTGCCAGTAACGAGATTGAACTAGGTATGATGATACCGACGATCGAATCTCAGGCAAGTAACATACCGATGACAAAGGGAACAATGTATGTTGTTATGCGGTTTGACCGATAAAGATCTTCGTAGAATATGTAGGAACCAATATGAGCATCCAGGTTCCGCTATTGGTTATTGACCGGAGATGTATCTCGGTCACGTCTACATAGTTCTTGAACCCGTAGGGTCCGCACGCTTAAAGTTCAATGAAGATATGTATTATGAGTTATGTGATTTGATGTACCGAAGGTTGTTCAGAGTCCCGGATGAGTTCACAGACATGATGAGGAGTCTCGAAATGGTAGAGACATAAAGATTCATATATTGGAAGGTTACAGTCAGACACCAGAATGTTTCGGATAAGTTTTGGAGTACCGGGGGTTACCGAAACCCCCTTTGGGAAGTTATTGGGCCTTATGGGCCTAGTGGTGGAAGAGAGGAGGCAGGCCAAGAGGTGGCGCCCCCCCCTAGCCCAAACCATATTGGACTAGGGCTAGGGGGCGGGCCCCCTTTCCTTCTCTTATTCCTCTCCTTCCTTCTTCTCCTACTTGGACTAGGAAAGGAGGGAAACCTACTCCTACTAGGAGTAGGAATCCCCCCCTTGGACGCGCCCCTTGAGGCCGGCCCTCCTCCTCCTCCCCTCCTTTATATACGGGGGAGGGGGCACCCCATAGACACATGATACGTGTCCATCGTATCTATAATTTTTGATTGTTCCATGCCAATATTATACAACTTTCATATACTTTTGGCAACTTTTTATACTATTTTTGGGACTAACATATTGATCCAGTGCCCAGTGCCAGTTCCTGTTTGTTGCATGTTTTTGTTTCACAGAAAATCCATATCAAACAGAGTCCAAACGGGATAAAAACTGACGGAGATTTATTTTTGGAATATATGTGATTTTTGGGAAGAAGAATCAACGCGAGACGATGCCCGAGGGGGCCACGAGGCAGGGGGCGCGCCCCAGGGGTGGGCGCGCCCATGGCCCTCGTGACCACCCCATAAGGCGGTTGGTGCCCTACTTTCGCCGCAAGAAAGTCAATATCCGGATAGAAACCGTGTTAAAATTTCAGCCCAATCAGAGTTACGGATCTCCGGGAATATAGGAAACAGTGAAAGGCCAGAATTTGAAACGCAGAAATAGAGAGAGACAGAGAGACAGATTCAATCTCGGAGGGGCTCTCGCCCCTCCCATGCCATGGAAGAAAGGACCAAAGGGGAAACCCTTCTCCCATCTAGGGAGAAGGTCAAGGAAGATGAAGAAGAAGAATAAGAATGGGGGCCCTCTCCCCCTCTCTCCCGATGGCGCCAGAACATCGTCGGGGCCATCATCGTGTGACAGTGATCTACACCAACACCTCTGTAGTCTTCACCAACATCTTCATCACCTTTCCCCATCTATCTACAGCGGTACTCTCTCCCGCAACCTGCTGTACCCTATACTTGAATATGGTGCTTTATGCTTCATATTATTATCCAATGATGTGTTGCCGTCCTATGATGTCTGAGTAGATTTTCGTTGTCCTATCGGTAATTGGTGAATTGCTATGATTGATTTAATTTTCTTGTGGTTATGTTGTTGTCCTTTGGTGCCCATCTTATGGGCGCTCGCGTGGATCACACCATAGGGTTAGTTGTATGTTGATAGGACTATGTATTGGAGGGCAAGAGTGACAGAAGCTTCAACCTAGCATAGAAATTGATGCATACAGGATTGAAGGGGGACCAATATATCTTAATGCTATGGTTGGGTTTTACCTTAATGAACGTTAGTAGTTGCGGATGCTTGCTGATAGTTCCAATCATAAGTGCACATAATTCCAAGTCAGGGATGACATGCTAGCAGTGGCCTCTCCCACATAAAACTTGCTATCGGTCTAGTAATGTAGTCAATTGCTTAGGGACAATTTCGCAACTCCTACCACCACTTTTCCACACTCGCTATACTAACTTTATTGCTTCTTTACCTAAAACGGTCCCTAGTTTTTATTTATGTGCTCTTTATATTCTTGCAAACCTATCCCGTTACACCTACAAAGTACTTCTAGTTTTATACTTGTTCTAGGTAAAGCGAACATCAAGCGTGCGTAGAGTTGTATCGGTGGTCGATAAAACTTGAGGGAATATTTGTTCTACCTTTAGCTCCTCGTTGGGTTCGACACTCTTACTTCTCGAAAGAGGCTAAAATTGATCCCCTATACTTGTGGGTTATCAACACACAAGTTGATCTTTAGCCGTGTGCGGTGCCCCCCTCCATAGTTTTCCACCTCAGTCATATTGTTGTAGTGCTTAGGGAAGCCCTGCATCGGTAACTTCATCATCACCGTCAACACGCCGGAGTGCTGACGCAACTCACCCTCGGCCTCAGCTGGATCAAGAGTACGAGGGATGTCACCGAGCTGAACGTGTGCAGATCGCGGAGGTGTCGTGCGTTCGGTACTTGATCGGTTGGATCTCGAAGACGTTCGACTACATCAACCGTGTTACTTAACGCTTCCGCTTTCGGTCTACGAGGGTACGTAGACACACTCTCCCCCTCATTGCTATGCATCTCCTAGATATATCTTGCATGATTGCGGGAATTTTTTTGAAATACTGTTTTCCCCAACAGTGGCATCCGAGCCAGTTCTATGCGTAGATGTTATATGCACGAGTAGAACACAAAGAGTTGTGGGCGATAATAGTCATACTGCTTACCAGCATGTCATACTTTGATTCGGCAGTATTGTTGGATGAAGCGGCCCAGACCAACATTACATGACCGCGTTCATGAGACTGGTTCTACTGATGTGCTTCGCACACAGGTGGCCAGTGGGTGTCTATTTCTCCAGCTTTAGTTGAATCGAGTGTGACTACGTCCGGTCCTTGTTGAAGGTTAAAACAGCACACTTGACAAAAAATCGTTGTGGTTTTTGATGCATAGGTAAGAACGGTTCTTGCTAAGCCCATAGCAGCCACGTAAAACTTGCAAGAACAAAGTAGAGGACATCTAACTTGTTTTTGCAGGGCATGTTGTGATGTGATATGGTCAAGACGTGATTATATAAATTGTTGTATGAGATGATCATGTTTGTAACAAAGTTATCGGCAACTGGTAGGAGCCATATGGTTGTCGCTTTATTGTATGAAATGCAATCGTCATGTAATTGCTTTACTTTATCACTAAGCGGTAGCGATAGTCGTGGTAGCAATAGTTGGCGAGACGACAATGATGCCACGATGGAGATCAAGGTGTGAAGCCGGTGACCATGGTGATCATGACGGTGCTTTGAAGATGGAGATCAAAGGCACAAGATGATGATGTCCATATCATATCACTTATATTGATTGCATGTGATGTTTATCTTTTATGCATCTTATTTTGCTTAGTACGGTGGTAGCATTATAAGATGATCTCTCACTAAATTTGGAGGTATAAGTGTTCTCCCTGTGAAAGTGCAACTATCCCTAGATGGTTTTGGTAATTCCTAACAACATATAGCTCATTGAGCTAATGCTATTTCAAGATTAATATTTCAGGAAAGCTCAATGATTGGCATGGCATGGATGAGAAAAGTGGACCCCTCAAAATGCTAAGGACAAAAGGATTGGCTCAAGCTCAAAGCTCAAGACTCTACATTTTCTATTTTAGTGATCCAAGATCACATTGAGTCTATAGGAAAAGCCAATACTATCAAGGAGGGATGAGGTGTTGCTTAATGAGGCTCTTGCTCAAAATGCTCAGTGATATGCTCTAAAGCCCTCAACTACTTTCTCACATCCACATATGACCTAAACCAAAAGTCAAACTCGGCCCCACCGATCCTTTCTACCCGGCGCCACCGAGTTCAGATGTCATAGCCACTGCCACAAACCCTAGGCAAATCGGTCTCACCGATAGGGATCTCGGTCTCACCGAGATGGGACTGTAATCTATCTGTTTCCCTTCGTAACGTTTCGGTCCCACCGAGATGAGCGATCGGTCCCACCGAGATTGCAATGTAAACTCTCTGTTTCCCTTTCGTAACATTTCGGTCTCACCGAAATGAGCGAATCGGTCCCACCGAGTTTACTTGACCAACTCTCTGGTTAGCTTATTACCAAAATCGGTCTCACCGAGTTTGTGTAATCGGTATCACCGAGATTACGTTATGCCCTAACCCTAACCATATCGGTCCTACTGAGTTGCATGTCGGTCCCACCAAAAATCCTAACGGTCACTAGATTTGCTGAATCGGTCCGACCGAGTTTATCAATTCGGTCCCACCGAGATTGGCAAGTTGTGTGTAACGGTTAGATTTTGTGTGGAGGCTATATATACCCCTCCACCTCCTCTTCATTCGTGGAGAGAGCCATCAGAACGAACCTACACTTCCAACTTACCTTTTCTGAGAGAGAACCACCTACACTTGTGTTGAGGCCAAGATATTCCATTCCTACCATATGAATCTTGATCTCTAGCCTTCCCCAAGTTGCTTTCCACTCAAATCTTCTTTCCACAAAATCCATATCCTGTGAGAGAGAGTTGAGTGTTGGGGAGACTATCATTTGAAGCACAAGAGCAAGGAGTTCATCATCAACACACCATTTGTTACTTCTTGGAGAGTGGTGTCTCCTAGATTGGCTAGGTGACACTTGGGATCCTCCGACAAGATTGTGGAGTTGAGCCAAGGAGTTTGTAAGGGCAAGGAGATCGCCTACTTCGTGAAGATCTACCGCTAGTGAGGCAAGTCCTTCGTGGGCGACGGCCATGGTGGGATAGACAAGGTTGCTTCTTCGTGGACCCTTCATGGGTGGAGCCCTCCGTGGACTCGCGCAACCATTACCCTTCGTGGGTTGAAGTCTCCATCAACGTGGATGTACGATAGCACCACCTATCGGAACCACGACAAAAACATCCGTGTCTCCTATTGCGTTTGAATCCTCCAAACCCTTCCCTTTACATTCTTGCAAGTTGCATGCTTTACTTTCCTCTGCTCATATACTCTTTGCATGCTTGCTTGAATTGTGTTAAGATTGCTTGACTTTTCCGAAGTTGCTAAAATCTGCCAAGAACTAAAATTGGGAAAAGGATAAGTTTTATTTGGTCAAGTAGTCTAATCACCCCCCCCCCCCTCTAGGCATACTTTCGATCCTACAAGTGGTATTAGAGCTTTGGTCGCCATTTGCTTTGATTTCCATAGCTTTTGGTAGTCATAGCCTTGGTTTCACAACCTAGGAGAGTATGGCGTCAAGCGAGGGAAATTACCACCGTAGAGGTCCTTACTTTGATGGTACTAATTTTGCTAGTTGGAAGCATAAGATGAAAATGCATATTCTTGGACATAACCTCGCCGTATGGGGTATTGTGTGTATTGGCTTGCAAGGTGAATTCTTTGATGGGAGAGAACCAAACCGTGAAGCTACCGCGGAAGAGTTGAAGATGCTGCAATACAATGCTCAAGCTTGTGATATCCTCTTCAATGGATTGTGCCCCAAAGAATTCAACAAAATCAGCCGCCTTGAGAATGCAAAGGAAATTTGGGATACTTTGATTGATATGCACGAAGGTACCGACTCCGTCAAGGAATCCAAGTTGGATGTGCTTCAAAGTCATCTTGACAAGTTCAAAATGAAGGATGGTGAAGGTGTCGCTGAAATGTACTCTAGTCTTGCTCTTATCACAAATGAGATCGCCGGCTTAGGAAGTGAAGAGATGACTGACAAATTCATCATCAAGAAGATCCGAAGAGCTTTGGACGAAAAATATGATACCATATGCACATTGATCCAAATGATGCCCAATTACAAAGATCTCAAGCCAACGGAATTCATTGGAAGAATTGTTTCTCATGAGATGTTACTCAAGGATAAGGAGGAGCTCCATAACAAGTCAAGTGGTGCTTACAAAGCCTCATGTGAAGCTCCCACATCATCAAGTGAGAAACAAACCTTCAATGAAGAATTGAGCCTAATGGTGAAGAACTTCAACAAGTTCTACAAGAGTAGAAGCAAAAGAGAAGTTCCAAGTCAAGGTCCTACAATGACAAAAGATCTTCTAGTCAAGAGTGAAATTGCTACAATTGTGGAAGACCCGGACACTATTCCAATGAGTGTACGGCACCCTACAAGAGAAGAGAAGATTCTCCAAAAAGAAGAAGTAGAAGATAAGAATCGCCATCAAGAGAGAGAAGGAGTAGAGATGATTGTGATGAACGAAGAACATTCCAGAGAAGCAAGGATTTGGAAAGAAAGGACAAGTCATCAAGGAGCTACACAAAACGAAGACATCAAGCTCATGTTGGTGAATGGGTATCCGGCTCCGACTCCGACAATCACTATGATTGAAGCTATCACTCAGACTCCGAATATACTCAATATGAAGGTGTTGCCGGTCTAGCACTTGTGTCAACCAACTCCTACAACATATTTGATTCACCAAATGAAGGACTTTGAAGATGCTTCATGGCTAAAGGCCCAAAGGTATCACACCCCGAGTATGTTGACTTCAATAGTGATGAAGATGACTTGTTAGGTGATGATGATTTACTTGTTGACAACTCTAGTGATGAATACTACGATGAAACGTCAATTAATCATTCTAATCAAGATAAAACGAATGACAATGATAAGGAGAAGATTGAGTTTCTAACTAAAGAACTAAACACTCTTAAGTTAGCTCATGAAACTATCTTAGGAGATCATCGAGAACTTTTAAGGACTCATGAGAAATTACGTTTTGAAAAGATCAACCTTGAGCAAGAGCATGAGTTCTTAAAGGCAATCAATGATGATCTTTGCAAGAAAAGTTCTTCTTACATTGCCAAGCGTTTACTCTTATCCACTTACATGCCTCAAGTCAAGTCTAGTAACAAGAACAAGAAAGATTCTTCCTCTAGTAGTAACAATAATCATGCTAAATCCAATGTTGTTGCTTCTAGTAGTTCTCTTGATTCCACTAATGATTCTCTTAGCCAAGTTACACTTGAGCAAGAAAATAGCTTATTGAAGGGAATTATAGAGAAAGGTGTTTACAAGAGCCTTGCCGGGAGTAAGCAATTCGAGGAAATTGTACGCAAGCAAGCAAGGCACCGGAAGAACTAAGGTGTTGGTTTTGAATGAAAGTTCAATGCCAATGGAGTTGAGTGGGAAGAAGATCAATACCCCAAGACGAAGTTTGTTCCTCAACAAAAGAAGTATGATCCTACTTCCTCAAAGGGACACAAGCTCAAGATGATCTTCCACCACAAGACCACGAGCAAAAAGGCAAGGATAAGCTTCAAGAGGAAATTGATGCATTTGAAGAAGCACCCAAGGCCTTGGTCAAGTGGGTTCCCAATACTACATCAAGTTCTACTTCATCAAGTACGACTACAACTCCAAGGATTCACATCAAGATGATGTGGATCCCGAAGAAGAAGAACTAGAGAATTCCCGAGGGTGACTCCGCCAACATACTTCACTCTTATCATTTTGGCAAGAACAAGTGCAATCAACTTCCACATCTTGCACTAGTTCAAGGAGTCACAAACCCTCTTGTTGGTAAGACAAGGGACAAGGTAACCTAATGCTATCATAGACATCATCTTGTGTGTGCATCACTCTATGTCTGTGGATATCCTTGTTTGTTCCTTGTGGGACTAACCCGTGTAGGTATTGAAAGTGCAACTCACTCCAAAGAATTGCTCAACATTGAGCATCCACATCTTCAACACCTACATGAAGTCATCATCGACAAAACCCAAGGTCAGTTCATCCCTCTTAGGGGGGATCTCACATCTAGGGGGAGCTTTACCCTAAGAATTGAGCTAAAGCAACTCTAATGGTGTGAACACAACAACGCTTTATGTAAAAGTGGTAACTGATACGTCTCCAGATTATCTATAATTTTTGATTGCTCCATGCTATATTATCTACTGTTTTGGGCAATATTGTGCTTTATTTTCCACTTGTATATTACTTTTGGGACTAACCTATTAACCGGAGGCCCAGCCCAGATTTGTTGTTTTTTGCCTATTTCAGTGTTTTGAAGAAAAGGAATATCAGACAGAGTCGAAACGGAACGAAATCAACTAGAGAAGTTATTTTTGGAATGAAAGCCACCCGATGGACTTGGACCCCACGTCAAGGAAGGAACGAGTAAGCCACGAGGGTGGGGGCGCGCCCACCCCCCAGGGCGCGCCCCCCTGCCTCGTGGGGCCCTCGTGGCTCCCCTGACGAACTTCTTCCGCCTATATAACTCCACGTACCCTAAAAACTTCAAAATGGAGATTAGATCGGGAGTTCCACCGCCAGAAGCCTCCGTAGCCACCAAAAACCAATCTAGACCCGTTCCGGCACCCTGTCGGAGGGGGAAATCCTTCTCCGGTGGCCATCTTCATCATCCCGACGCTCTCCATGACGAGGAGGGAGTAGTTCTCCCTCGGGGCTGAGGGTATGTACCAGTAGCTATGTGTTTGATCTCTGTCTCTCGTGTTCTTGAGGTGATACGATATTGATGTATGGCGAGCTTTGCTATTATAGTTGGATCTTATGTTTCTCCTTCCCCTCTTCTCTCTTGCAATGAATTGAGTTTCCCCTTTGAAGTAATCTTATCGGATTGAGTCTTTAAAGATTTGAGAACACTTGATGTATGTCTTGCCGTGGATATCTGTGGTGACAATGGGATATCACGTGATTCATTTGATGTATATTTTGGTGATCAACTTGCGGGTTGGCACACGTTTTCGTCGTGATTCTCCGGTAGAACTTTGGGGCACTCTTTGAGGTCCTTTGTGTTGGTTGAATAGATGAATCTGATATTGTGTGATGCATATCGTATAATCATACCCACAGATACTTGAGGTGACATTGGAGTATCTAGGTGACATTAGGGTTTTGATTGATTTGTGTCTTAAGGTGTTATTCTAGTACGAACTCTAGGGCTGTTTGTGACACTTATAGGAATAGCCCAACGGATTGATTGGAAAGAATAACTTTGAGGTGGTTTCGTACCCTACCATAATCTCTTCGTTCGTTCTCCGCTATTAGTGACTTTGGAGTGACTGTTTGTTGCATGTTGAGGGATAGTTATGTGATCCAATTATGTTAGTATTGCTGAGAGGACTTACACTAGCGAAAGTATGAACCCTAGGCCTTGTTTCCTAGCATTGCAATACCGCTTACGCTCACTTTTATCATTAGTTACCTTGCTGTTTTTATAATTTCAGATTACAAATACCTTTATCTACTATCCATATACCACTTGTATCACCATCTCTTCGTCGAACTAGTGCACCTATACAATTTACTATTGTATTGGGTGAGTTGGGTACACAAGAGACTCTTTGTTATTTGGTTGCAGGGTTGCTTGAGAGAGACCATCTTCATCCTATGCCACCTATGGATTGATAAACCTTAGGTCATCCACTTGAGGGAAATTCGCTACTATCCTACAAACCTCTGCACTTGGAGGCCCAACAACGTCTACAAGAAGAAGGTTGTGTAGTAGACATCAAGCTCTTTTCTGGTGCCGTTGCTGGGGAGGTTAGCGCTTAAAGGTATATCTTTAGATCTTGCAATCGAGTCTTTTAGTTTCTTGTTTTATCACTAGTTTAGTTTATAAAATAAAACTACAACAACAAATGGAATTGAGTTTCTCTCATACGCTTCACCTTTTTAATATCTTTCATGAGTATGATGGAAAGGATAATTGTGCTCAAGTGCTAGAAGAAGAAATCTATAAAATGTTTGGCACTAAATCTTTGAATGATGAGCATGATTGCAATGTTGTTAGTACAAATTCTTTGAATATCCATGATGCTAATGATGATTGCACTAGTTATGATGAAAATGCCTCCTATAAACATGTCAATTTTTGTGGAGTAGATTGGGTTTGCAAGTACACACCAAATAGGGAAGATAGATATTGTAAGAGGCATAAGTACTTAGAAACCAATTTATTGCAAGAAGAGCTAGATGAATGTGCTGAAAATTTATCTTTTCTTAGCCCTACTTGTGAACTTTGCAATGAACATGATCATTTTAGTACCCAATGCAAATTGTTTCATGAGCATATCGTGTCCAAAAATTATGATGACTTGATTTCCCTTGCACATCATAATGAACTTAGTTTGCTCTTGGGTTATGAAGAAATTAAACGTATAACTAAGGATATTCCAAAATTTTCCCTTGATAAAGTTCTTCATTTTGATCTAGAGAAAATTTATATGTATTGTGCGGTGAATTGCATTGTAAATCCTTATATTGCCAACTACATAAAGAAAAGAAAACAAATAGAAGATGAAGAGAATACTAATGAAAGGGAAGAGACTTCCCAATATCCTCCTATTATTTCTTATGATGAATCAGGTAACGAGGAGGAGCCTCCTATTCAACCAATCTCATTAATAAGGATCTCCAAAACGAGGATTAAAGCCACACATGATGTGGTGAAGAGGAAGAAAATAAAAAGGAAGAGAGGTAAAAAGGTATTTCTCCCAAATAAAGTTGCTCCTATTATTGATGTGCCTCATGAAAATGAAGATGATGCACTTGATGATGATCTCGTTATGCCTATTTCTTGTTGTGATGATTATGATTGGGAAGATAATGATACTTCTTATGATCTTGAAAATCTTTTTGGTACCTGCTTGGAAGAATATAATAATTGCTATACTATTTGTCGTGGTTTTGTCACGGCAGATGTCCTAGAGAAAGGACTTAGTCGTGGAGCCATCGCTACGGGTTAGCTTGAAGGGGTTAAAGTGGACACAAGGACGCAAGAGAGTTTATACTAGTTCGGCCCCTTCAATGAAGGTAAAAGCCTACTTCTAGTTGTGATGGAATTGATGGGTGTTTCGATGACTAGGGAGCGAATAAGCTTCGCCTATGTCTCGAGTTGTTGTCTGTCGTCCTTGAACCGCCGCCGGGTCGTCCCCTTATATACATGGGTGATGCCTGCCGGTTCAGAGGGTCCCAACACCGGTTCATACTCGTATCCGGGTTGGTCTCTCCTTGTTTCTAACTCATATTACAAGTATGTGCACAAAGCTGGTGTACGGCTACAGGTTGTAAACCGACTACGGGCCCTGGGCCTTTATCTGCCTCTTTGGGCTTTAACACCTTTAAACTACTGATGGAGTTAATCTGGCCCAGGTAGGCCGGTTTATGCCCAGTAGTAATATCCCCAACATTAGGCCCCAGATTGATTTGAACAGGTTCATGTCAATCCTTAGCAAAAATCTTTCTCTTCAACATCTTCTTGTAGTTGTTGACCCGCCGTGACGTCATCTTCTCTGTTTGCTGTAAACCGGCGTGACATCATCTGTCATAAAGAAAACATCCATGATATCTTCTTGTTTAACAGATTTGCAATGACCGAGGTGACCGCCCTACTTCCAAAATCTGCGGTCCCTTGATTCCCATGCCTGACACATGTCCTTTTCCTTATAAACAGGCCCGAAGGGTCATTTCTTTTCTTCCCTTCATGCCCTTCCTCTTCGTCTTCCTCGCGTCGCCAGTCTCAGAGCTCTGCCGCCGCTGTCGTCTTCTGCATCACCCTTGGCCGCTGCATCAACTTGAACGCGCCAGAAAGCCGCGGCGACCTTCCGCATTTTCCTCAGCTCTGGTAGGTCTTCTGTTCTTCTCAATATAGATCCGATCTAGGGCTTCGTGTTCTTGCGGTGTTCATCACTTGTTCATACTCATGTATTAGCTCCTGGATGCACATGTAAACCCTTGCTTTGTGTAGCGGTAACTTTCAGTATCCGCCGCTAGTTTCCTGCCCAAAACCATAGATCTCACATATACTTCTGCTCATTGATTCAATATTGTTCTGCTTTGATCTTCGACTATTTTTCTTATTTTCTGAACTTGCTTTAGATCCAATGCCGTAATAAGATCTTGTGAAACCTGTTTCTGCATACTTAACCATCCGCAATCTTAATTGCTTCAATGTTTAGGTCAGGCGGTTTAACCTTATAGAAAATTTTCCAAACCGGTATATGCCATTAGTCCCCTTGTTGAACCACCAGATGTAGGTTGCTTCATGAAACTCCGGTTTAGATAGGGCTGTTTCCGGTTTAACATTGTACATACCAGTGCATTTTAATCAATGCATTTTTGAACCGGGATCTTTTACCTTGTAGATTACGTCATGGCCAAGCAAGTGTATGAGTGCAATTAGGTTCCTTCTCGCATCACAGAGGCTGAACTGGACGATTTAGTCCTGATTGGTGCTTTAGGCAGTAAGGATACAATCCATTGGAGGGCTCCTGGCAAAGAATACCCTCCCTCACCTCGAGAAGGAGAGGTTGTTGTTTTCGTAGATCACTTAGCCCGGGGCTTTAAGCCGCTTGGTTCTAAATTTTACCGGGATATCTTAGCCGATTTCCAGCTCCATCCACAAGATACTGGCCCCAACTCTGTTACAGATATGTGTCACTTCCAAGTGCTCTGTGAAGCGTTCTTTCAAGAGGATCCCACAGTGGAACTGTTCAGAGACCTATTCCATCTAAACCGTCGTACTGAATTTACTGACGGCTCCAATATGGAGTTGGGTGGTGTGGCGATTCAGAAAAGGAAAGAGGTCACATACCCTCACGCAAAACTGCATAGCCACCCCAAAGAATGGAATCAGACATGGTTCTACTGCAAAGACACCTCCCCTGCTGGTGAGAATCCCTTGCCTAGCTTTCGACCGGAGCGGCTCAGCAACACACACCCTTCTCCACAAAGATTGACTGCACAGGAGAGAAGTAAATATGCTCCTCGGCTATCAAAGCTCAGAGCTTTTATGGCCAATGGTTTAACAGGGGTTGATCTTGCTCGCTGTTGGATATCATGGAGCATACTGCCTCTTAGTCTGCGCTCCGGTTTGATGTGCCAGTATACTGATCGTGTTGATGACCCACTGCGACACTCAAGACTCCAGCTCTCTGGTGAAGAAATCACAGAGGCTGTGCGTAAGATACTGAATGAACCAGAACACATCTGCGCTAGAACCGGCCTGCTTCCCTTCTGTGCCACCAACAAACCGCCAGCTGTAAGACTTTGACTTTTCCCTTTACTGAATCTGTTATTGATATGTCTGGTCATTGTTTTTAATATCAGTGTCTGCATAACTAGGGTGATGATCCGTTTTGGAGCAAAAAACTGCCGCAGGAGAAGCCAGAAAAACCAGACAAACCGGAAAGAGTAGCCCGGCAAAAGACTAAAGCTGTGAAGAAGACTGCCCATAGGAAAAGAACCACTGCCTCTTCTAATCCGGCTCCTGACGATGAGGTTGATAATCTAGATTTTGAGGTAGAGCTTGACTCACTTGGTTTATTTTTCATGCGTCTTATTGATGATGATATTTGTCAGGATGATGTCGAAGCCAGCCATGCGGATGTTGCCGAGGTAATTATTCTCTGTTCCGATTCAGAAACCTTGCCTTCACAAAAAATCCGTCAGGCAAACCGGAAAGTTAAATTTTCTCATCCTCTTGCTTATTTGGATCCTAAACTTCTTATGAAGACCCAACAACACGAAGCTCGCCGCACCACCCGGCACAGCGGCCAGGTAGTTACCTCCGCCGATTTACCGAACAGTCCGGTTCATAAACGCCATTCCGAGGTCTCTAATTTGCTTGCTAGTGCTTGTCCTAAAGCGGGCTGCTTTCGTCAACCTATTACTCCGTCTGACTCCAATTATCAGGTTACTTCCCACTCATCTTCTGGCGAGTCATCGGCTACTCAGCTCCCACCGCTCAAAACGGTGTTTGGGTAAGCTATACTTATTGCAATGTTTGCAGTACATTGCCTTAGAACATATTCTGTATTTGATTTTTTTATCCTTCTCAGGGCCAAACCTAGGCCAAGCAAGAAGGCCCGCCTGGACAAAGCGGCCGAAGAGGATGTCGTTCTTGAAGCGGATAAGACACCCAACGCTGAAGCGGCTATTCCTGAGGATATTCCCGATGATCCACCGCAACAAGATGATGATCTTATTGCAGAAGAGAGACCCACTGACACCTCAGATCCTACCCATCAGCCTACAGGTTCAATCCGGATTGAAAGCTCCACCGGTCCAGCAAAGCCTACTGACAAGCCAACAGCTCCCGTGCAAACCGGCGGTACCAAAGATGATGAGGTTGTCATTACTGGTACTGGCCATACTGAGCCAAACAATCCTGTCGCTTTATCCAAACATTCTGCCAAGGAAGAACTTTCTGCCTTTGGTAAAGGCAAGTGGAACGCTGATCTGACGACTTACGCTGCTTTGAACGCGCAAGATATCCATTCCCGCTATCTGAACCGGCTGTATACCAGCCGTGACTATGAAGCCGATCTGGTTAACATGATGAAAGACAAATATGAGGTAATTTCCATATGCTCCTTCTTGCTTGTATGCTTCCATTCCTGACTCTCCTAGCCCCCAAGAGCCGGTTTGGAATATTCTTTCAAACCGGGACTTAAATAATATAAATCTTGTTGCTTTGAAATTTACTGATGTAGCCCCCAAGGGCCGGTTCAACTTTAGCGTAGTTAAACCGGTACTTTAAGTAATTGAAACTGCCGTATCAGAATATATATGATCAAATAGCCATTAGCACCCAAGTGCCAAGTTGAATACTTGTATTGATCTTGGGACTTTGTAAACAATTGAAAGATGAAGGGGTAAATCGGGGGCCGCTTTAGATCAAATATGCATTAGCCCCCAAGTACTAAGCGCATAACTTGTTATGTGGTTGGTACTTGAATCCTTCTACCAGTTTGCTGAAGCATATATCTGTATGCATGCAGGCGGAGCTGAAGACGAAAGAGAACCAAGTCATTGATCTTCAAGAAGCCCTGAAAACCCAACAAGCTGAAACCTCCAAAGCAAAAGAGGAATTGGCCAGTGCTTTAAGCGCCATGGAACAACTTAAGGAAAACTTCAAAAAGAAACGGGCGGACTGGGCCACTGAGAAATCCGCTTTGATCAAACGAGCAGAGGATGCTGAGGCTGCACTAAAACCAGTGGCAGATGAACTGACCAGCATAAAGCGGCACGTGCATGCCATGACTGCTGCTATCTTTGGTAAGCCAGTTTTCCTACTGAATTGGCTCTGCCTTCTGACAAAGTCGTCGGCTTATTAACCCTTTATGGTATTTCAGGGACACGCATTGGTCACTTGTGGTCAGATGTACGGAAGAAGCTAAAAGCCGCCTATACATTGGTTGAACAATTGTATACTGGTGCCCAGCGGATCATCTGTACCGCCTCTCATAACAAACCAACGCCTACTTTGATTCAAGATACTCTGATGAAACTGTTGGTGCTTCCTGCCCGGATTGAAGAGCTAAAGAAATCTGCTGCTCGAACCGGCGCAATCAATGCTTTAATCCGGGCAAAAGCCTGGGTGCCGGATTTTGATCCTGTTGAAGCGGCTCAGGGCTATCCCAGCTTGAAGGAAGACGGATCAGAATTCGGTGAAGCGGATCTGTGAGCGATAAACCGGGAGGTGCGTCCACTAGCTTGTCAGTTGGCTGAGGAAGCAGACTTGTCTCGTTATCAAGCGCAATATGACAGTCAGAACAAGCGAATAGCTGCGCCAATCCATGAATCGGAAAATCTGATTCCTCCAATCCGTAAGCATACTTACGCTCCCGATATTGACCCGTCCTTGCTGATCCATGATGAAGCTGTTTTTCAAGCATTAATGGGAATCGACTGAACAACTGTGGATTTCTAGCCACTGGGTAGGGATACGGAGGCTGAAGCGGCGCAGGACGACCCACAACCATCAGGCTAGGCTGGTGACCAAGCTTGAACCGGACGCCGGTTTAAAACTGCCTCTTCTTCGCAAAAAACAATTATATTATTATGGGCACCATGTTGCCTTGTAATAGGCTAGCTGATACCTTTGATGTTGATATGCCTTCGTGCATAATTTGTTCTTCCTGTGGCAATGAACTTTCCAAAACACTTCCTGAAATGAAAAATTCATCAAGTGCCACCGCGGTTGTACCGTCAGGCGGAATATGATGTCTACATATATGAAATCAAAACAAAATTTTAAGTATGACCAAATTTTGCGATACATAATACCTGCCGTCATTGAGCGTGAAGTTGGCTTGGCCAATCTTAAAGCGGAGTTTTGCAAACCCATACTGTTGGAGGAGATAATAGCTCCTGTATATATATATGACGCTGGTTTACCATGTAAACCATGCCGGGTTACGATAAATACCGTGTTACTCCATAAGAGGAGTTTAACAATGCGGATTAAACCGGTCGAATAGCCTCCGGATTGACGTGAACTGTGTTCCGTCAATTGAAAAAAAAATTGTCGGTTTAAGAAACACAATAAAAAGCAAAAACCCCCCTTCAAAGAAAAGTATGAAGCAAAAGCAACGAAAAAAGCGTTTGCCAAAAAAGACTTATTTAAGCTAATTAAATGGCGTAACCATGTCCAAACACGACCAAGCTCCCGTTAGGTGTAACTATGGTTCTAGTTAGCCAGGTCCCCAAGTGATTCTTGTGGCATTCTATGCCGACCAAATGGCGTGGTCATGGTTCGGGTTCGACCAAGCCCCCAAGTGATTCTGTGGCCTTAGGCCGATCAAGAGGCATGACTGGTTCAGACATGACCAAGTCCCCAAGTGATCTGGTGGCTTTCGCCTATCAAGAGGCATGGTATTGGTTCGGACACGACCAATCCTCCAAGTGATATAACACGATGCTTTTAGCAAAGCGAACTCAAGGGGTAAACCGGAGGCCGCTTTAGAGCAACTCCGTGTAAGTTCACATGATGTAAAACAACAGATACCCCGCTTTAGCTGAGGTTCCGGTTTATTTTACTTAATCATAATATATACATTATATGTACATAAGTATAGCCAATGGCTCAGGTATAGTAAGGCCGAAGATGAGCTATATTCCACGGCCTGCTAGTCTCCTCCTCTGATGTACGTGAGTCCTTATGCTCTCGAATATCGATCAGATAGTACGACCCGTTGTGCGGATTCTTGCTGACCACGAAAGGCCCCTCCCAAGGTGGGGATAGCTTATGCATATCAGTCTGATCTTGGATGAGCCGAAGCACCAAATCTCCTTCCTGGAAGGCTCTGGTTCTGACTCGGCGACTGTGATAACGACGAAGATCCTGCTGGTAAATCGCCGACCGGGCGGCTGCGATGTCACGATCTTCATCCAACCGGTCCAAAGCATCTTGTCGTGCTGTCTCGTTGTCCTCTTCAACATAAGCCGTGACACGAGGTGAGTCATGACGGATATCGCTGGGGAGAACCGCCTCCGCTCCATAAACCATGAAGAACGGTGTGTATCCTATTGATCTGTTGGGTGTTGTATTGATGCTCCATAACACAGATGGTAATTCTTCTACCCAACAACCCAGCGTTCTCTGCAAAGGAACCATGAGCCAGGGCTTGATGCCTCTCAAGATCTCTTCATTAGCTCTTTCTGCTTGACCATTGGACTGTGGATGTGCCACTGATGAAACGTCGAGCCGGATGTGCTCCCATTCGCAGAACTCCTTCATAGCACCTTTGGATAAATTGGTACCATTATCTGTGACAATACTGTGCGGAAAGCCAAACCGGAAAATCGCCTTTTTGATGAACTGAACCGACGTGGCCGCATCACACTTGCTAACAGGTTCTGCCTCCACCCACTTTGTAAACTTGTCCACCGCCACCAGGAGGTGGGTCTTCTTATCTTTGGACCTTTTGAAAGGCCCAACCATATCTAGCCCCCAAGTCGCAAACGGCCAAGTAATTGGAATCATCCTCAATTCTTGAGCCGGTACATGAGCACGTCT
This sequence comes from Triticum urartu, assembly GCF_003073215.2. Classification (NCBI taxonomy): domain Eukaryota; kingdom Viridiplantae; phylum Streptophyta; class Magnoliopsida; order Poales; family Poaceae; genus Triticum; species Triticum urartu. The sequence continues at coordinate 109,502,575 of NC_053026.1, read as the reverse complement.
TGAAAACCTTTGGCAACCATCACATCGTCTGACCAGATCCTTCGCATCAGCATGAGCAGTTAACCAATAGAAACCATGGTGAAACGCTTTAGCCACCAGAGATTTTGAACCAGCGTGGTGACCACAATCTCCTTCGTGGATCTCCCACAAAATTTCACGGCCTTCTTCAGGAGACACGCAACGTTGAAAAGCTCCTAATACACTGCAATGATGCAACTCACCGTTGATGACAGCCATGGACTTGGATCGCCGGATTATCTGCCGAGCCAGAATCTCATCTTCTGGCAACTCGCCCCGGTTCTTGTACGCCAGATAAGGAAGCGTCCAATCCGGAATAACATGAAGAACTGCCACCAATTAAGCCTCCGGATCAGGAATGGCCAAATCCTCTTCACCAGGGATCTTCACCGACGGGTTGTGCAGCACATCCAAAAAAACATTGGGTGGGACCGGTTTGCGCTGAGAGCCCAACCGGCTTAAAGCGTCTGCCGCTTCATTTTTCCGCCGGTCCACGTGGTCCACCTGATAGCCTCTGAAATAACCTGCAACAATATCCACCTCACGATGATATGCTGTCATGAGTGGGTCCTTGGAGTCCCAAGTGCCAGACACTTGCTGAGCCACAAGGTCCGAATCACCGAAGCACTTAACTCGACTTAGATTCATCTCCTTAGCCATCCAAAGACCATGGAGCAAGGCTTCATACTCAGCTGCATTGTTAGTACAAGGGAACATTAAACGGAGAACATAACAAAACTTATCACCTCGTGGGGAATTTAATACGACTCCAGCCCCTGAGCCTTCCAACTGCCTGGATCCGTCAAAATGGATGGTCCAATACGTATGATCCGGCTTTTCTTCAGGTGCTTGCATTTCCGTCCAATCATTGATGAAATCAACAAGTGCTTGAGACTTAATCGCTGTCCGAGGCACATATTTCAAACCGTACGGCCCCAGCTCTATAGCCCACTTTGCAATCCGGCCAGTTGCTTCCCGGTTCTGAATGATATCTCCCGAAGGAGCAGAACTGACCACCGTAATTGGGTGCCCTTGGAAGTATTGCTTAAGCTTCCGGCTTGCCATAAAAACTCCGTACACCAGCTTCTGCCAATGCGGATACCTTTGCTTGGACTTAATGAGTACCTTACTGAGATAATAGACCAGACGTTGAACCAGATGCTCCTTACCTGCCTCCTTTCGTTCCACCACAACAGCCACGCTGACCGCACGAGCATTAGCAGCAACATATAGCAGTAACGGCTCCTTGTCAATGGGAGCGGCGAGCACAGGCGGATTGGCCAATTGCCGCTTTAAGTCCTCAAACGCTTCATCAGCAGCAGAACTCCAGACGAACTGATCCGTCTTCTTCAACATCTGATACAAAGGGATCGCCTTCTCACCAAGGTGGCTGATAAACCGGCTTAACGCAGCAATCCGTCCTGCCAGGCGTTGAACATCATTGATACACTTCGGTTTAGCCAGGGAGGTGATGGCTGTGATCTTCTCCGGATTAGCCTCAATTCCCCTATTGGACACCAGAAAACCCAATAACTTGCCCGCCGGTACACCAAGGACACACTTGTCCGAATTAAGCATCATCTTGTACGTCCTTAGGTTATCAAAGGTTTCCTTCAAATCATTAACTAGAGTCTCCTTCTCCCTGGATTTAACCACGATATCATCCACGTAAGCATGTACATTACGGCCAATCTGCTTGTGAAGACAATTTTGTACACACCGTTGATAAGTTGCCTGGGCACTTTTGAGCCCAAAGGGCATAGACACATAGCAGAAGGCTCCAAAGGGAGTTATGAATGCCATCTTCTCCTGGTCCTTAACTGCCATTTTGATCTGATGATAGCCAGAATATGCATCCAAAAAACTTAAACGCTCACAACCCGTCGTAGCATCAATGATTTGATCAATACGGGGGAGGGCAAAAGGATCTGCTGGACAAGCTTTATTAAGATCTGTGTAATCCACACACATACGCCAGGTGCCGTTTTTCTTAAGGACTAGCACCAGATTGGCAAGCCACTCAGGGTGAAAAACTTCAACAATAAAACCAGCTGCTAAGAGCCTTGCGTATTTCTTCGTTAAACCGGCGGAGGAACTGTTTCACCGGTTTGTATTTAGGATCCACATTAAGTGTGTGCTCAGCGAGTTGCCTCGGTACACCTGGCATGTCAGAGGGCTTCCATGCAAAAATGTCCCGATTCTCACGGATGAACTCGATGAGCGTGCTTTCCTATTCCGGATCCAGGTTGGCACTAATGCTGAACTGCTTGGACGAATCGCCAGGTACGAAGTCAACAAGCTTAGTTTCTCCTGCCGATTTGAACTTCAGGGCCGGATCATGCTCCGTAGTTGGCTTCTTCAACGGAGTCATGTCCGCCAGATCAACATTGTCCTTATAGTACTTCAACTCCTCGGTAGCACAAACCGACTCTGCATAAGCCGCATCTCCTTCCTTGCATTCCAAAGCGATTCTGCGGCTTCCGTGAACCGTTATTGTCCCCTTGTGACCCGGCATCTTGAGCTGCAAATACACATAACAGGGCCGAGCCATAAACTTGGCGTACGCCGGACGCCCAAACAGGGCATGATATGGACTTTGGATTTTCACCACTTCAAACGTTAATGTCTCCGACCTGGAATCATGATCATCCCCAAAGGCCACTTTAAGAGCTATCTTACCAACGGGATATGCTGATCTGCCAGGCACTACACCGTGGAATACTGTATTGGACGGTTTGAGATTCTTATCTGTAAGTCCCATACGACGGAAGGTCTCATAGTATAGGATGTTAATGTTGCTCCCTCCATCCATGAGCACCTTGGTGAACTTATAACCTCCCACCTGAGTCGCCACCACCAGAGCCAACTGACCCAGATTATCGACCTGGAGTGGGTGATCCTCTCTGCTCCATATGATTGGCTGTTCAAACCAACGTAGATAACAGGGTGTGGCCGGTTCAACAGAGTTGACCGCCCGCCTCTGAACCTTCCGGTCTCGCTTGTCCAAGCTAGTGGTAAAGACATGGTACTTCCCATTACTCAACTGCTTTGGGTTTCTTTGGTAACCTGATTGTTGCTGCTGTTGGTTGTAACCACCCTAGTTGTTCTGACTATTTTGACCATTATGTCCGCCCGGATTACCATTAAATCCTGAACCGGAACTTCCTCCACCGTAACCCGGCCCGGACCCTAAGCCACCGCCAGATCCGTGATCATACCGGAAATTATTAGAATTTTTGAACTCCTGCATAATAAAGCAATCCTTCCAAAGGTGGTTTGCTGGCTCCTCCTTCGTCCCATGTCTTGGACAGGGCTGGCTTAGCAGATAGTTCAGGCGGTTTGGGTTGGGGTTGGGCGCTCCACTATGATTTTTCGGCCTACCCTTGCGCCGCTGGCCATTGTCCTGTACGTTGGTATTAGCCACAAAATCCATGTTGCCATCCGCTTTACGCTTGCCTCCTCCGCCATTGCCTACCCAGTGATGCTGCTGACCTTTGGAGCTGCTGTTCTTCTTCCCCTTCCCTGTCTTGTCATCATCAGATTCGGGATCCTTGGTACTATCAGAATCAGCATATTTTACCAAAGCGGCCATGAGGGTCCCCATGTCGGTGCAATGACGCTTCATCCGTCCCAATTTCAACTTCAGGGGC